>NC_055972.1:1538584-1583584 GCF_018492685.1 Alosa sapidissima | reverse complement strand
CACTAGATGTTAGAGGTAGAGGAGGAGCAGGGAGGAGAGAGGAGAGGAGGAGTTGAGAGGGGAGGAGAGGAGGAGGAGAAGAGAGGAGGAGGAGAAGAGAGGGGAGGGGAGGAGAGGAGGAGAAGAGAGAAGAGGGGAAGAGAGGAGGAGAAGAGAGGAGAGGAGAGGGGAGGGAGGATCTCATTCATGCTTACTGAATGGTTTCTTTTCTGAAACCATTTTACTGGGATTGTGTGTGTGTTTATTTTGACGTATGTGTGTAGATGGGAGTATGTTTGTATTTGTGTGCATGCATGTGATTGGATTTCCCTTCACCTTTCCTTCACAGATCACGCACGCACACACACACACACACACACACACACACATACACACAGAAAGACACACACACACACACCCACACACACACACTGCAAGGTCCCTGTGCCCTTGTCAGCTCCTGAGATGGGGAGCAGATGGTGGTTAATCAGTGGAGGCCGGACCATGAAGACGCAGAACCGGCACGCAGAACCGACACACTACTTAAGATCGCGAGGACGCAGAACTGAGGCGCTACTCCAGATCGTGAGGACGCAGTACCGACACGTAACTGCAGAAGAGGATGGAGAGGCTAGTTAGCTTCATTGGGATAACACAGCAGAAGAGGATGGAGAGGCTAGTTAGCTTCATTGGGATAACACAGCAGAAGAGGATGGAGAGGCTAGTTAGCTTCATTGGGATAACACAGCAGAAGAGGATGGAGAGGCTAGTTAGCTTCATTGGGATAACACAGCAGAAGAGGATATATATATATATATATATATATATATATATAAGTATATAAGTATAAGTATATATACTCTTTTGATCCCGTGAGGGAAATTTGGTCTCTGCATTTATCCCAATCCGTGAATTAGTGAAACACACACAGCACACAGTGAGGTGAAGCACACACTAATCCCGGCGCAGTGAGCTGCCTGCATCAACAGCGGCGCTCGGGGAGCAGTGAGGGGTTAGGTGCCTTGCTCAAGGGCACTTCAGCCGTGCCTACTGGTCGGGGTTCGAACCGGCAACCCTCCGGTTACAGGTCCGAAGTGCTAACCAGTAGGCCACGGCTGCCCCAATGAATGAATGGAGAGGCTAACTTGGCTAGTTAGCTTCTTTGGGATAACACAGCAGAAGAGGATGGAGAGGCTAACTTGGGTAGTTAGCTTCATTGGGATAACATGGCAGAAGAGGATGGAGAGGCTAACTTGGCTAGTTAGCTTCATTGGGATAACATGACAGAAGAGGATGGAGAGGCTAGTTAGCTTCATTGGGATAACACAGCAGAAGAGGATGGAGAGGCTAACTTGGCTAGTTAGCTTCATTGGGATAACATGGCAGAAGAGGATGGAGAGGCTAACTTGGCTAGTTAGCTTCATTGGGATAACATGACAGAAGAGGATGGAGAGGCTAGTTAGCTTCATTGGGATAACACAGAAGAAGACGATGGAGAGGCTAACTTGGGGGGAAACCAAAAACACAGGAGGTCAGATGGCAAGAGGGCACTACTTCACCCAAGGCTACTCAACTCTACGGAGTGGGTAGATGATATGCAGCGGTGGCCTCCTGTATCGTATGGAGATAGATTTTAGAGACGGACTGGCTATTCTCAGCACAGTATGTCAATAATATATTGTTATAAAGTGCTTTCTTTATTTAAACCCAATGCATTATCTGATTAGTTACTGTCTCTTAAATGCTAAAACCAAAACACTTCACACACTGTGGGGCGTATTACAGAAGCTTCCTAATGCGCAAATCCTTCTATCTTATCTGTTTGGTAACCATAGTAACTATGTTTACAAAGTCATTACAGAACAGCCAGTCCTAGGTCAGTGTTCGTTTAACATATAATAATATAATATAATATATAACATACAGTACTAACTTAAGGATGACCCATAACATATAATAATATAATATAATATATAATATACTAACTTAAGGATGACCCATAACATATAATAATATAATATAACATAATATACTAACTTAAAGGAGAATTCCGGTGTGATATTGACCTAAAGTGTATTGAAACATGATACCGAGTGTGAACGTATGTCTCATAGCCCATCTCGACTTGTCCCCTGCACTCCAAAATCTGGCGCTAGTTAGCCGATGCTACCAACAACTTTTTCAGTAGTGGTGCTTCGGCATCGGGCTAGCCATGCAAATAAATCACTGTTTTACACCCATTTACGAGGCTCAATGTATCTCCACACTTCATTGGTAGACTTCCTAGGGCCCTGACATTTAAAACGAGACATTGAGAACTTTGAAAAAGCACTGGTAGTTTACTTACAAGACGATTTATACAGACAGTATCTTCACGAAGTTTAACGTTTGCAGCCATCTTGAATTTAGTCACGATAAGTCGAGCAACGAGTAAGAATTAACAGGTATGATAAGGGATCAGATTCCAAAAATAATTCAGTGGAAATGCATGGATTCCAGTTTCTTCCAGGAGCAGCAACTGGAATCCATGCCGTGAGTCAGGGGCTGAAAGGGAATATCCCATTACATCACCTAACCCCAGGGGGCGCTGTTTCCACCTCTGGGTCACTCCATCATGGAGTCAAGCACCTTCATGTGGCTTAGTTAGCCACTAATGTTGCTAATGGCACTAATGAAGTGTCTCTTCAGATGAGTGGTGCTCAATAACCGAACATTCCCACAATCCTCTCTGCTCTTTCGCCATCACTCCAGCGTCAACCTGCCTTCCTGACGAACACACTCAGGCAGACGCAGGGCGGAGCGGAGCCTCTTCAGCAGATCTGATAGGTGCATCAGAGGCCGACCTGCAGTCCACCTCCACGGTGCGTGCTGATTGGTCGGTCCACATCCACAGTGCGTGCTAATTGGACGGCACAGAGCAGCACTGTTCAGGAGTTTTAATTAGCGCTAATGCTAATTAGCGCTAATGGCTTTGTTGTGTCAGAACTCTCCAGGATGAAGAGGTGTCTCCATGGACCCCCATACACTCAAGTGTGTGTGTGTATGTGTGTGTGTGTCTGGGTGTGTGCGTGTGTGTGTGCATGAAGAGGCGTCTCCATGGACCCTCATCCACTCATCTGTGTGTGTGTGTGTGTGTGCAGGATTGTGTAACTCAAGTTGTGCAGGATTGAGTAACTGTATATTTATATTGAAACTTTTGTGTGTATTGGTGCATTTATAGTTTGTATGAGTGTAAGTGCTGCTATATGTGTGCTGTATGTATGTACTGTATGTATGTATGTATGTATATATGTATCTATGTATGTATGTAAGTATGTATGTATGTATATATATATGTATGTATGTATGTATGTATGTATGTATGGTAACGTCGGCGCACAAGACATTGCGTAGCGTTCTCCCACGCAGGGCATGCTGGGATACGAGAGCGAACATTTGGGGTTTATGTCTTTATATCTCCTAAGTTATAAGTGTAAAGTTGGCGTCTTTATTGTAACATGTTCCCCTTTTAGTTCTCCCTCGTGTGTGATCCTTTTTGTGTGGGGGGCTGCGTCCTCCTCTGTATGTGTAGTGTGTGTGTCTACTTGACCTGCCCCGTGTGTATTATGATCTGTGTCTGTGTCCCGGCTCTCGTTCTCAGCTAATAAACCTTTTGATTGGACAACTGTGTGTGTCGCTATCAAATCGTTACAGTATGTATGTATGTATGTAAGTGTGTATGTGTGTATGTATGTATGTAAGTATGTATGTATGTATGTATTTAAGTATGTGTACTGTATGTATGTATGTATGTATGTATGTATGTATGTATGTAAGTGCAGTATGTGTACTGTATGTGTGTATAGTATAGTATAGGAACACCATCGCCCGTCCCCTATTTCTGCTCTCTTACGTGTGTGTGTCACTTAATATTCATTTCTATACAAACCAAGACGGCAGATTCCTAAAGAAACGCAAGCACCCACACCATAAGTGTAATTAGCTATGTATCAAAAATGAAATTTTACCGTGACTTGAAGAGCTGTAAACCATGTTGTAAGGCTGCGTGTACAAATCTGCTTGGAGCTCCAGTGGAATTTTGATTTGCGACGAGAATTCTCAGTCTAACCGTTCAGGTGCCGTGTGAAAGGGCGATGTATGTATGTATGTATGTATGTATATGTGTACTGTATGTATGTATGTATGTGTACTGTATGTATGTATGTGTCAGTGTTGTAATGTAACGGAGTACAAATACTTCGTTACTGTATTTAAGTAGAAATTTCACGTATCTGTACTTTACTTCGCTATTTAAATTTATGTCAACTTTCACTTTTACTCCACTACATTTCCTAGATAAAATGTATACTTTTACTCCGTTATATTTCCACTAAGCATCTTCGTTACTCATTACTAAAACATAAAATTAGAAGAAATGTGTGCGACTGCAATAAGGGAGGTTTGGCGAATCACTGCTCTTAGATTGCATTACGCACGCTGCGCGCTCTATTTCAGCGCTTGTTTGTTGCTAAAGGAGGAGGACGCACAACTGAAACCGCCATGGAAGCACGAGCACCTACTGCAGGACCTCCCGTTATCAGACGACCACCCCGACGATAGTGGTGAACTCGGTGAACAGGGTAGTGGTGACATCCGTGGCCGTATTTGCAATGTTTCTGTGAAGCTGAACACTCCGCTACCTGCCTCGGCGGCCTGTGAAAGGCTATTTAGCATCGCAGGACTTGTCTTCAGTCCAAGAAGAGTAAGACTGAATCAGGCCAATCGGGAGAATTCCCGGTGGGCCGTTTCACTTTTGGGCCAGTCGAGGAAAAAAATATTGACATTTGTCACGTTAGTCTATCTTTTCTTAAAGTAGGACACGTTCCGCATTGTGTGCATGACACCAATGCAATGCCTCTGCATGGGTTGTAGCCTACGTGAGGGAGTTCTCCCCTCCCAAAAAGATTTGGTTGGGTCCATATAGCCCGTCTTTTCCAAAAAGTTTTCTCAGATACGGATAGCCGAGCCGGCCCTACAGTAAACACAAGCGTCAGGAAGGATGGATGGTAGAAAGAGGCCAGGAGAGACTGAGCAGCAGATCAACCAGTCGACCACTGAAAATGATGAGCCCGAAATTAGTGATGAGGAGGCCATGACTACAGGGACAAGTAGAGAGGATAAATTAAAGTTAATTAATGTAAGAAAGAGCAATTACCCTACATGATAAACCTATATGCCTTGTTTGCTCAGAAGAGGGAGTAGTAAAGGAGTAGGCTAAATCACCAAACAACAATATAGCCTACCCATGCAAAAAACATGTAGCCTAAACATTAGTTCAATATGCCTCTTTGTGGAAGCGTGGGATAGGCTATATTTCAAAGGCTTTCTTTCTTTCTTTCTTTCTTTCTTACTGTTTTTGTTAACTTGTGGAATATTTTTTGTTAACTTCTTAGTTGAAGTGAATTATTATATAACTACACATTTGTTGAACCATGGTACTAATAAAAACTACAGGATAGTAAGAGCTGAAATGTTGCTTCATTTATCCAATTTCCACCACTATGGAAAACGTGGGCTGGTCTTGGGCCTGAAACTCCCAAGCACTGAATTCTGGCAACTTTGAAAACCAGCTTCTTTTGAAGATGAACAGACCCTTTTTTTTAGTTTCAACTAATGACTGGCATATTAGTAGCTGGACATAGGTGGCCTGTGTGTGTGTGTGTGTGTGTGAGAGTGAGATGGTGACCTGGGGAGTAAGCCATAGAAATGCTCATACCACATGACCAAAATTTTCTCCCTTTTCTCCCAGGTCATTTTTTTAAAGAAATAAGTTATTTATTTTTCATTTTTACCTGAAGTTCATACAAAAGTGACATTTCTGTTTCTGTTTTTTTCTTTGATGTCAGCTCTAAAAATATGCTGTTTATTCTTTGAACTTAAGAGAATTGTGCCTGAAAAGTCCTAGAAAAGAATGTGATTTTGATTTGATGAGTGAGATTAAGAAGATATGGGAACCCTGAATATGAATATGCTTTATGCTTTACTATATGCTTTATGCTTTACTATAAGAAAGCCAAAAAAGTTCACAATAAAAGTTCAAAATAAAACCGCTTGCTTTTTACTTTTACTTTAAATACTTAAGTACATTAACAGTTTAACCCTCATGACCCGCCGGCGGGTCGGTTACCCCCCTCCCCCACCTCCCCCCAACATTCTAAATCAACCATATTGCTATGTAGCATAGTAATGTTATACACCATTTCAAAGCTTTGGCTCTTGGGAATCCAAAAATGACAACTTTTTTCATGTACAATCTGTATAGTGCTTTACATTTTCAGATTAATTTTATTATGTCTCAATTAAATTTGATCCAAAATGCCCCCCCCCCCCCTACCCCTCCGCTTTTGGTGCTACCCTGACTTCTGGCTGCAGTGTAGCTGCAGCACCATAAGTAGATGCAACATATTGGGTACTGAAATATTCACAAGAATCCATAGAAATTTAATCTTCATGTTGTATTATCCAATATTAGTTGTACAGATGTATAGTTTATCTTATACACACTCATTGAACCAACAAAGTAAATGCAATAATAGATACTTTTTTGTAATTATTCCATATTTTGTGTAGTCAGTCTATATCAGAACACCTGACATACAATCTAAATAGTCCACAAGAAACCTCAAAGTGTTACCTTTCATTTGAGACCAGGATTATGCTTCTACACAAAGGGGTTCATGTGCAGTAAGCATTTGAGTGTCAGTATGCATTTTGGATAACAAAAAGTCCTATGTGGAGTTTCCATAGGCATTTTACAAAACGCATGAGCATACCTTGGCAAATAATGGTCTAAAGCACTCATATTTTCATTCTATATTGATCTACTTTTGCACACAGCCTCACAAGACCTGGTGCTACGGCTCAGTTGTGTTTCTAAGGGATATCAAGTGACCCAGAGGGCTGAAATGTGGTCAGTTCAGAGAAAAAAACTATATTCTAGCCTCTGTAACTCTGTGTGAGTACATCACACAGTTATGTTGACTGTTTCCTACGAAAACTAGAGGTTCTCAGCTTTCTATAGAGGTCCAACATTAGATGGTAGGCCCCAGAAGAGGTGGGAACAATGCCCTTGTAAATAGGCACAGTGCAATTTCAGGCAAAAACTTGAAATTTGTATTGAGAGCTATGTGGTTTTAAATATCAGAAAATTACTTTTGATACTTAAGTACAGTATATATCAGATACTTTAAGACTTTTACTTAAGTAATATTCTAAAAGGTAACTTTCACTTCTACCAAAGTCTTTTTCTGGTGTGATACTTGTACTTTTACTCAAGTATTGCTTTCTAGTACTTTATTCCACCCTGGTATATGCAGTACTTTATTCTACCCTGTATGTATGCAGTGTTTCCTCTACGTTTATTTCAGCATGGCGGCCCCCACGGTTTAATTAATACCGCCACGGTAGCCTATCAGAATCAGGGCAGATGCACATTTGCTTTTTACATAATCCTGCGAAGTATCCTCCCCTGCTGGCTGCCGCTCACATTGCAATTTAACAGCCTAAACTAGTCAGAGGTTATTATGGCCTGTCCAGTTTCAGTTCACATATTATATATTGTATTGATGTAGCCTATTTAAAGCATTAACTTTCTTCTCAGTGTTTCCTCTTCATTTAGTGGTGCCACTGCTTCAGAATTACGGTAGATGCAAAATATTGTCTGGAAGCATAGTAATGCCCTCCACTGGCGGCTGAAAATTGCAGTTTAAGAATAAACAGCAATGCTAATCCGAGGTAGGTCTACCTGTCTAGTTTTATTCATAAATATATTGTTTTTATAGACGTTAGTGGCATGCGCTATCAAGAGCTTCCATGTGCTACGCATGTTTGTCAACATCGCAAAAACTACAATTTTCGCAAACTTGGTGGAAAGGTGTAGCACAGGCCAAAGAAACCCCATTCATTTCTGAAGCCGATCGTATAAAGTATTTCCCATATCGTAGTCTATAGTCAAGTCAAGTCAAGTCAGTTTTATTTAGTATAGCGCATTTAACATGCACAAAGTGCAACCCAAAGCGCTCTACATACAATACATTGACAAAAAACAAAAGACAAAAAATGCCAGACGGAGCAGCGTAGTCGCCAGCGTTGACACCAGATGACAAAAACATTTAAAAAAAAATTACCAAACACAAAAGATGCCGGACGGAGCGGCGTAGTCGCCAGCGTTCCCGTGACACTAAGACATACAAGACAGACAACACAGAAAATTGAAAATAAATAAATAAAATAATAATAATCATGTTAAAATTAGTCCAATTTCCAACCGGCTGAAAAAGTCCAAGGGCAATGATGACCCGCGTGAAACTGCCAATGCAAGACCAACAAAGATCTTTCACTGACCAACTCAGAGAATTTAGCACTACTGGCAGTCTGGAGAGCAGAGCACCGGAAGAACAACAGTCTGAAGTCATGATGGGCGATCTTCCTGCTGATCAGCAGCTCGGTGGCTTTAGCAAGACGTTTGTTGCTTCTCCCGACGTCACCATCAGAGCTCCCCACGTCAGCACTCAATCCAGACTGCAGGCACCCAGCGTCAGAGGCTATACGTTATATATTACTACATATACTATATTAATACGTACTATAGGCCTAAGCTCGCTCGCAACAACAGCAAAAATGAAACTGGAGAGGATGTCTCCGCGAAGACACCGCTGTTACATTAGATGCACTCAGTCGTGAATCGACGCAGTAAAAAAGCAACGACTGCTGGTAGTAACGAAGGTAAATTGCAAAACATTTTGTATGCACTCGCGGTGATGGCCTAGTAGGCCTAATGTGAATCGCGGACTAAGTAAAGTAAAGGAGATTTGCTCCAAATAAAGGCAGTGTTGTGGGTTGTGTTTTTACAACGTGTTGGCACAAAACAGCATAAACGAAGTAAGCTAAGCGTTTCTCCATTGTCAACGTGAACTACCGGTATGTTCAAGTGTTCAAGTGACATGTGGTTTAATGCATGGGTTAACCTGACGTGAGTCAGACAGAAGATGGGCCTGTTTTAGTTCCTGAATCCTGTCCCTCTCAAGTCACGTTAGGCTAAATGGTGTGATTAGCAACTAGAATAAAAAAAAAACATCCCGGGAGCCGGGAGTGACACCCTACCAGTTTTTTCATACTAACTTTTTTATTTCTTGGGGGGGCAGACGCTGCAGCCACTGTTAAAAAAATTCTAGAGGAAACACTGGTATGTATGTATGTGTACTGTATATATGTATGTCTACTGTATATATGGATGTGCACTGTATGTAAGTATGTTCCAATCTGTATGTGTACTGTATGTATGTATGTATGTATGTATGTATGTATGTATGTATGTATGTATGTATGTATGTACTGTATGTGTGTATTGTATACCTTACCTTACCATACCTTACTATGCACAGAGAATCACAGGCTCAGTCCCTGCCTCAGTCAAGACCCTTGAATTTCCCCTTGAGGATCAATAAAGTATCTATCTATCTATCTCTATCTATCTCATTGCAAGCGCCTCTGATTGATTAATCACCACTATGTGGATACTGTTTTTAGAATTGATTTAGATTAAGTGTTAGTTAGTATAATTTGTATTTTTGTAATTTGTATTTTAGTATATTTTTATATATTGTATTTCAGTTTAGTTAGTATAATTTGTATTTTAGTATATTTAGCATATTCTTTATCTTCTACTGTCCTTATTTCTTAGTTGTGTTTTTATATTATATACTTTAATTACTCTTTCTGCTGTTAAAGATTGTGTTTGTGTTGTCTGTATGCTGCTGAGACCTTGAATTTCCCCTGGGGATCAATAAAGTATCTATCTATCTATCTGTATATATGTATGTGTACTGTATGTATGTATGTATGTACTGTATGTATGTGTACTGTATATATGTATGTGTACTGTATGTACTGTATGTATGTATGTATGTATGTATGTATGTATGTATGTATGTGTACTGTATGTATGCATGTATGTATGTATGTATGTATGTATTAGTGCTGTCAAACGATTAAAATTTTTAATCACGATTAATTGCTGAATTCCTATAGTTAATCACGATTAATCACATATTTTATCATATGATTAAAATTCTATTATTTTGCATTTCTGAACTTTCCAGGAGTCCATATTAACAATAAAGCAATTATTGTTTATCTTGATTGGGATTCAAATGAAAGCAAAGCAAGTTACTTTATTAACTGAACTTTAAGACATAGGTGTATTTGATTTTTTCAAATCAAATTTCAAAAGATGTGCAGCAGACCTGAGGCAACACTATATTCTTCAGAAATATAGCTGATATAAACTTAAATAAATGCTACTGCAGAAGTGCATGCACAAAATGTAGGCCTACACACATTATAAACAGCATAACAAACAGAAAATATTATATTCATACTATATTCATTATCTTTGAGCCTACAGTCTATGGTGCACTGTCACTTGCCACACACATCAACGCCGAAGTTTTTAACAGGCAAACACTGGATGAACAATGGATTTTATGGAGCAGCGACCAAATATAACTGAATCG
The DNA here is from genome assembly GCF_018492685.1 of Alosa sapidissima. Classification (NCBI taxonomy): domain Eukaryota; kingdom Metazoa; phylum Chordata; class Actinopteri; order Clupeiformes; family Clupeidae; genus Alosa; species Alosa sapidissima. The sequence goes on along the minus strand of NC_055972.1, from coordinate 1,573,052 downwards.
TGATTACACGGCTGCAAAGTGCGATGGAATCTAATGTAAATTAATGTCGAAAGCAGAGTGCATCGCAAATAGTAGCAGCCAAAGAGGAATGTTGATAAAAGAACAAGTGACGGTGGAAAAATCTTTGGCGGCACACAACTAATGCGTCAGCCTAGGCTACTACTCTTTGGCCCAACCCAAAGCCCAACCAAGTGTGTGCAGAATGCCTTTACGTAGCCTACTAACAGCGCATCATCATAAAGATACATTTGATCTGCATCACGCCCCATTTTAGCGGAAAACATGTTAACATTATATCATTGAAAGACAGCTAGTAATCACACGTTGACGTTACATGTAGTTATTAAAGGAGAATTCCGGTGTGATATTGACCTAAAGTGTATCGAAACATGATACCGAGTGTGAACGTATGTCTCATAGCCCATCTCGGCTTGTCCCCTGCACTCCAAAATCTGGCGCTAGTTAGCCGATGCTACCAACAACTTTTTCAGTAGTGGTGCTTCGGCATCGGGCTAGCCATGCAAATAAATCACTGTTTTACACCCATTTACGAGGCTCAATGTATCTCCACACTTCATTGGTAGACTTCCGAGGGCCCTGACATTTAAAACGAGACATTGAGAACTTTGAAAAAGCACTGGTAGTTTACTTACAAGACGATTTATACAGACAGTATCTTCACGAAGTTTAGCGTTTGCAGCCATCTTGAATTTAGTCACGATAAGTCGAGCAACGAGTAAGAATGAACAGCTATGATAAGGGATCAGTTTCTAAAAATAATTCAGTGGAAATGCATGGATTCCAGTTGCTGCTACTGGAAGAAACTGGAATCCATGCATTTCCACTGAATTATTTTTGGAATCTGATCCCTTATCATACCTGTTCATTCTTACTCGTTGCTCGACTTATCGTGACTAAATTCAAGATGGCTGCAAACGTTAAACTTCGTGAAGATACTGTCTGTATAAATCGTCTTGTAAGTAAACTACCAGTGCTTTTTCAAAGTTCTCAATGTCTCGTTTTAAATGTCAGGGCCCTAGGAAGTCTACCAATGAAGTGTGGAGATACATTGAGCCTCGTAAATGGGTGTAAAACAGTGATTTATTTGCATGGCTAGCCCGATGCCGAAGCACCACTACTGAAAAAGTTGTTGGTAGCATCGGCTAACTAGCACCAGATTTTGGAGTGCAGGGAACAAGCCGAGATGGGCTATGAGACATACGTTCACACTCGGTATCATGTTTCAATACACTTTAGGTCAATATCACACCGGAATTCTCCTTTAATTCACAGGACATTCAATCATTTTACTAACACGGCAGTTATGAAGAATTGTGTTTATATAACTTACTCATGTCGAAACGATGTACATTACCAACCTTATTCGTTTGCAATACCCCATGTATTATACAAATTTAGCATGTACACTTACCATAATATCCCATGCAAAACGGTTAGCTTGCTAGCTAGCTAACTGTGGAACTTCAGTATAACATAGCCAATTATCTCACCTAGTTGTAGGAAATAGGCTACGTTCATATTACAAGTGATAGAATGAATGTGTGACTTATGTTTAGTTGATGTTATGACATGTAAAGTTAAGCTTGCTGAACTTAATTAGTCAGCCACGGGCAGTTTGACTGTGCCTATCAATACATTCGTGACACTCCTGTTAGTAAACTGGAGAGAGCAAAACATAGGAACATGGTCACATTAATCCCATTAACACACAGATAACTCTTACACCAACCTTATTTTGTGCCTTTTATTCATGTTTGTTTCAAGATTTAGTGAGTTTACTATAAGCACGTTTCGCTCTCCACTTTGATGCAGCATAGATTTCCATTATATCAGTCATCTTCCCCCTAAAAGGGGGCGTGTATGCAGCACATACAACGTTCTGTTCCATTCCATTCGTCAGTGTGTATTGTTTAGTTTCCGGTCTGGCTAGATCGGTGTGGTGTTGTAGTTGTTCTAACGTTACTAGTTGTTGCAACAGCATGTGAAAAAACTACAAAGTTTGTTACACCAAAATGAACGTTAATCTCGCGATAAAAAAATTGACGCCGTTAAAATAGGTTTCCGTTAACGCCGTTAATAACACGTTTAACTGACAGCACTAGTATGTATGTATGTGTACTGTATGTATGTGTACTGTATGTAAGTATGTTCCAATGTGTATGTGTGTCAGTCTATGCGCGTATGTGTGCAACTACATTATGTAGATACATCTATATTACCCGATTAAAATAATCTATGTGTATATGGGAGTGTGTGTGTGTGTATGTAGGTTTGGATGTTTGTGTGTACGAGTGTAGGTTTGTGTGCGTGTATGTGTGTGTGCGAGTGTGTAAGTGTATTGGTGTGTTGTGTAAGTGTGTGTGTGTATGTAGGTTTGTGTGTGTGTGTATGAAGGTTTGTATGTGTGTGTACGAGTGTAGGTTTGTGTGAGTGTGTGTGTGTACACTATGTAAGTTTGTAAGTGTGTATGTACGAGTGTAGGTTTGTGTGTGTGTGTGTGTGTGTGTACAGTATGTAGGTTTGTAAGTGTGTATGTACGAGTGTAGGTTTGTGTGTGTGTGTGTGTGTGTGTACAGTATGTAGGTTTGTAAGTGTGTATGTACGAGTGTAGGTTTGTGTGTGTGTGTGTGTGTGTACAGTATGTAGGTTTGTAAGTGTGTATGTACGAGTGTAGGTTTGTGTGTGTGTGTGTACAGTATGTAGGTTTGTATGTGTGTATGTACGAGTGTAGGTTTGTGTGTGTGTGTTTGTGTGTACAGTATGTAGGTTTGTATGTGTGTATGTACGAGTGTAGGTGTGTGTGTGTGTGTGTGTGTGTCTACTCCATCCTTGGCTGATTTCCCCTCCAGCTGAGTGGTGGCTATTACCTTCTTTATATTCCTTACAGCAGTCATCATGTGCTCTGTGCTCTCATCATCGTGTGTGTGTGTGCGTGTGTGCGTGTGTGTGTGTTTAAGTTTTGTCTTTTAACTCTGCTTACTGGGAGCCCTGAAGGTTTTTAATTACTTCCCTGCTGAGTGTCTGAATGGCACAACAAAAATATTGTCACGTATTAATCCCCTCCCCCTTCTCCTCCTCCTCCCCCATCTCTCTCTCTCTCTCTCTCTGTGTGTGTGCCCCTTTCTTTCTCTCTGTCCCTATCTCTCTCTCTCTCTCTCTCTCTCTCTCTGTGTGTGCCCCTTTCTTTCTCTCTGTCCCTATCTCTAGGGACTCCGTAAGTAACGTTACCTCTCTTACACACACAAATGCCAGATGCCCTGATTTCACTCTGTCCTCCAATACTTTAACCATGCCATGCACTAATGCAACTTCTGTCCCTGTTGCCTCTCCCCGGCCTCTGCTGAGAACCAAGCCTGCTCTGCTGGCCAGCTCCACTCCACACCAGCCTGAGCCATGGCGTAGAAGCAAGCATCACAAGCACGGCAGACGGTCCGGACGGCACCCAGGCCCAGCCCAACCTATACGACTGGAAAATCGCTATGCCATTCTGACCGAGGATGAGGAGCCCCTCCAGCCCCGAGACAACCATCCTGGTCCCTCCTCAAAGTCGGCGCCCCCCCGACCCCCTCCTCCCCGGACCTCATCAACCTCCACCCTGGTCATCGGCAGTTCCATGGTTAGAGACCTCTGCATTCCCCCATCATGTAGCGGTCCCTCCAAGGTCTACTGCTTCCCTGGTGCCAAGGTCCTTGACATCCAGCAGAAACTCCCAAGCATCCTGGCCCGCCACACCAAGGTCAACAACATCATCGTACACGTGGGCACGAACGACATCAGAGATAAGCAGTCAGTAGCACTGCAGGAAAACTACAAAACTCTCATCACCACTCTGATGGGCACAGAAAAACGCTTTGTCATCTCTGGGCCTCTCCCTACCTACAGAAAAGGTGCTGAGAGATGGTCCAGACTGTTCGATCTCCACACCTGGCTCAAACGCTACTGCGCTTCCCTAAGCATCCCCTATGTCAACAACTGGGGCTTGTTCTGGGAGAGGCCCAGTATGCTGAAGCGTGATGGTCTCCACCCAAACCAACATGGAGCCAGGCTACTCTCTGACAACATAGCGTCCACACTGAGACATTGACATTCTGTAGAAAATATTACAGATTCACGCCCCCCAGGTATTGATTCGAATGGCATTATACATGTGGATGAGTCTGAGAATGTTTTCTGCAGGGTAACATACAATACTACTACCATAGATCAAGCTGCTTCATGCAATAGCATGACTTATGCTTATAGTTCTATTCCAACATTGATTTCTACCCAACGTATAGTAAAAAGAAAAGACAAATTTAAAACTAGAAACCTAACAAATATTCTTTCCATACCTCAGCATATTCCTCAAAAGCCAGAGGCATTTTCAGCTAACATGGGTTTACTAAATATAGGTGCACTTACTACCAAAACCTTTGCAATCAATGATTTTATTAGTGAAAAAAAATTGGATTTTCTGTTTCTTGTTGAAACCTGGCTGACTTCAGACAGCGAAGCTGTTCTTGTTGAGACTTGTCCCCCAAATTATAATTTCTTCCACTCAATTAGACAAGGCAAACGAGGTGGTGGAATTGCCTCCATTCTCTCAAACAAATATAGTTGCACACGAGTCAACTTTGGCGAATTCGCTTCCTTTGAGTATATTGCCCTCACTCTGAAGGCTGACCCAGCTGTACTTCTATTAACCTTATACCGCCCTCCTAAACTATGGACTGGCTTTCTCGACCAGTTTTCTGAACTTATGTCGCTCATCATCACTAGCTATGATCGGATAATTGTAAATGGCGACTTCAATATTCATGTCAATAAGACAACTGATGCTAAAGCCAGTAAGTTCCTTAATGTGTTGGACAGTTTAGAGCTAAAGCAGCATGTTACAGGACCCACCCACAACCTTGGCAACACCCTCGATCTAGTCATTTCCAGAGGGATAGAAGTCACAGACTTATCAGTAAATGATATAAATATGTCTGATCATCATTGTGTATCTTTTAATATTGTACTACATACTCCAAAAATTCATCCCGAAATTGCAATCAAATCGCGACTCTTGGACATTAGAGCAGAACAGCAGTTCATAGCTCTTATAGACTCCATAAATTTAGATATTTTACATCATCCCATTGATCAAATGGTAGAGGCTCTCAATCGTGAATTAGGCGCTCTGCTTGACAGAGTGGCACCCTTAAAGACTAAAAAAAGGCCCTGTAGCAAACTGACACCTTGGATGAACGAAAATATCCATGATCTAAAAAGATCATGTAGGAAAGCTGAGAGAACATGGAGAAAAACTAAGTTACAGGTTCACCGTGCCATTCTAAAAGAAAAAATTGCAAATTATAATAGAGCTATTCGGAATGAGAGGAGGAACCACTTCTCTAAGGTAATTGCTGAAAACAGTGGAAACTCTAGGGTGTTGTTCTCTACCATTGATAGGCTATTGCATCAAACACCTTTTGATACACTCAGTCAGGCATCCTCTCTAAGATGCGAAGAATTTGCAGACTTCTTCAAAAACAAAGTCATTTCTATAAGGGAGGCTATTGGTAACACAAGTAATATGTTTGATAGTACACCCAAAAACAGCCCCCCAAAATTAAGGTCCTTTAGCACTATTACTCAATCTGAGCTTGGTAAAATTATAACTCAAACCGGCTCCTCAACATGTGTTTTAGATCCAATCCCTACTACATTCCTCAAAAAAGTATATGATGGCTTAGCTCCCTTTTTTCTCAAGGTAATAAATACCTCATTAGAAACAGGTATATTTCCAACTGCTTTTAAAACCGCTGTTGTGAAACCTTTACTTAAAAAGTCAAATCTTGACCATACCAATCTGAGCAACTACAGGCCTATATCAAATCTATCGTTTTTGAGCAAAGTACTTGAAAAAGTTGTTTGTAATCAGTTAAATACCTTCCTCAACGAAAACAGTATCCTTGAAAAATTCCAATCAGGTTTTAGATCAAATCACAGCACAGAAACGGCTCTAGTAAAAATAGTCAATGATCTCAGACTAGCTACCGACTCAAACAAAGTCTCAATCCTTATTCTTCTGGATTTGAGTGCGGCATTTGACACCATTGATCATAGCATCCTAATTCACCGCCTTGCGAAGTGGGTGGGTCTCTCTGATAATGCTCTAAACTGGTTCCAAACCTACATTACTGGCAGAGATTTTTATATCAGTCTAGGAGATCATGTATCTGAAAAACATGACTTGCCTTTTGGTGTGGCCCAGGGGAGCTGCCTTGGTCCCCTGCTATTTTCTCTATATATGCTTCCATTGGGAAACGTCATAAGTCAACATAATGTAAACTTCCACAGCTACGCAGATGATACCCAATTGTATCTTTCTGTTGAGCCAACTAACCCAGATGGCCTTTGCTCCCTCACTGCATGCCTAACCTCCATTAATCAGTGGATGAGCAAAAACTTTTTGAAACTAAATGATGACAAAACAGAGGTACTTCTGGTTGGACCAAAACTAAAGCGAGATATTATTCTTAGTAATCTGGGGAACTTGGCACACCAGGTCAAACCAAAAGTAACAAGCCTCGGTGTCATCTTAGATGCAGAGTTAAGTTTTAAGCCCCATATCAGTAAAGTTACTCAGACAGCCTATTTCCACTTGAGAAACATTGCCAAAGTGCGGCCCTTTTTAACTCAACAAGATGCAGAAAAACTAATTCACGCCTTTATCACTAGCAGGTTAGACTACTGCAATGCACTTTTCACTGGTCTTCCCAAAAAACATCTAAAGAAATTGGCACTCATACAGAACTCTGCGGCTAGACTTTTAACTAAGACTAAGAAGAGAGAACACATCACCCCTGTGTTGGCTGAACTGCACTGGCTCCCTATTTCCTATAGAATTGATTTTAAGGTTATGTTAATTACTTACAAAGCTCTGAATGGCATAGCACCTTCATATATCTCTGAGCTTTTAATATCTTATCAACCACAAAGGAAACTTAGATCATCCAATTCTAATCTTTTAATCGTACCCAAAGTGCTCCACAAACAAAGTGGAGAAGCTGCGTTTATCCATTATGCCCCCAAACTATGGAACACCCTGCCTCTGTACATCAAGCAGGCGAGTTCAGTAAATATTTTTAAAAAAGATCTGAAAACATACCTGTACAGGAAAGCTTTTAGTTAACTCATCTTATCCTGTAGACTACATTTTCAGATTATTCTACATCTGCTACTATTGGAGGGCGCAGCCAGCCAGAAGCAGATGGGCTCCCCCTATTAAGTCAGGTTCTGCTCAAGGTTTCTTCCTGGAATATGGGAGCTTTTCCTTGCCACAGTTGCCATATGGCGTGCTTGTGGGGGGTAAGAGGGTTAAGGCTGCCAGTCTTATGACGTCATTTTCTATATTTTTGATATGTTGCTGAGCATATCATAAACAGCAAAGAAAAGTGATTGATAATGACTGACTGACTACTATTGTGTTACATGCTTCAAATGTAAAGCACTTTGAGCTGCATTCTGTGTATGAAAGGTGCTATACAAATAAAGCTTTACAAATAAAGCTTTATTATCTCTTTCTCTCTCTCTCTTTCTCTTTTTTCCTCTCTCTCTACTCTTGACTTTCTCTCTTTTGGACTTTTTTCCATTTTGTCCAACACCCCCCCCCCCCCCCCCCTCTCTGTGTCTCTCTCTCTCTTTCTCTTTCTCTCCCCCCCCCCCCTCTCTCTCTGCAGACAGTCGGACGGACACACTTTGATAAACAACAAAAAGCAACATGTGTTCATGTGTTCATGTGTTCATGAAAGGCATTTAAGCTTGAATGAGGCTGTTGAATAATGAAGGGTTTTTCTGACAGTCAGACAGTGTGTGTTTGTGTGTGTGTTTCACAGTCATGCACACACACACACACACACACACGGCCGGAACCAAACTCCACCCCTGATGCCTATAAAGCAGCCTCATAATCTTTATCATTCACACCTTTCAAGATATCTATCCAGTCCATACCTGTCAACACTCCCGTTTTTCCCGGGTTTCTCCCGTATTTCAAGGTCATCTCCCAGCACCCTCCCGTTTTGTTATTTCTCCTGGAAAACTCCCGTAATTTGCATGGCCATCAAACTTCATTTTAAAATCATTGATCCATTCAGGTTGCCAGATTGTGTATGAAATACACCCTACACATACACGATCACTTAGTTTCAATTTCAACCGTTTTGTCATAGGCTAAAACCTGGCGACCCAAAACCCAAATAAGGAAGCGGGTGCCGACTGCGCAGCCTGAGTCTCGTCGTAAGCAAGCGGGCTAGTTGAATGGCCTACTCCAGAACTAGCTGTTGTGAAATTGTTGGGAATTTAATTGATTAACATCAAATAAACTGTTATTGAGTGTTGTTTTGGCTTCCATAGTGAGGTGCATGTTGGCCTGGGGCCATTGTGTGTGTGTGTGTGTCTGTTTGTAGTGTGTGTGTGTGTGTGTGTGTCTCACCCCAGAAAGCACCGCATCTTTACCTTATACTATTTTTCCCTCACCTGTCTCTCTATCAATCTATGTATGTGCAGTGTGTATGTATGTATGTATGTATATGTGTGTGTGTGTACTGTATGTATGTATATGTGTACAGTAAGTATGTATGTATGTATGTATATGTGTACAGTATGTATGTATATGTGTACGGTAAGTAAGTATGTATGTATATGTGTACAGTATGTATGTATGTAAGTGTGTATGTATGTATATGTGTACAGTATGTATGTATGTATGTATAAAGCATTTTTCATTCATTATCAATTTTCTATGTATGTATGTATATGTGTACAGTATGTATGTGTGTATGTATGTATACAGTATGTGTACAGTATGTAGCACTTCTTTCTTCACTGTGAAAAATACAAAAATGTAAGACAGACATTCTTCCCCAAATTCCAAATAGTTATCCCACAAGATTTTGACAATGATGAAAAAATGGCCATACTTCTTGGTGAAGGGCCCTCTGCTGCCTTAGCAGCACAATTTATCTTGAAATGTGAGGATCTGAGGGACTAAAACATAATATGTTTTGTTGTTTATAATTCAAGATAAATTGTGTCTGAAATATATATATACACACACGCATTCACACACGCATGCACATCACATCACACTATTATTACTCTTGTTCTTTACTGCTGTTAATTTTAGATCTTTTATGTCCACCCCACACTGATGTACCCACCTCTCCTTATGTAATTTCTGTTTTTGTTTTTTGTATATGGTCTTATGTTCTTGTATGTTATGTTGTATGTAACAATAGCTTTGGCAACACTGTTCCCATACAGTCATGCTTATAAAGCAACTTGAATTGAATTGAATGTATGTATGTATATGTGTACAGTAAGTATGTATGTATGTATGTATGTATGTATGTATGTATGTGTATGTATGTATATGTGTACAGTATGTATGTATGTGTGTATGTATGTATGTGTGTAAGTATGTATATGTGTACAGTATGTATGTATGTATGTATGTATGTATGTATGTATGTATGTGTACAGTAAGTATGTATGTATGTCAGGCTTGTGCACAATTCAGAATTGAATTGAGAATGACTCCTAAATTCCCATTCAATTCTTGAATTTGAATTGAATTTGAATTAAGGTCAAAAACAGGATGTAGAATTACAATTTGAATTTGAATTAAAGGAAGTTGAATTGAAATTCAATGAAATTCGAAGAAATTCATATACATAATTTAAGGGTAGAGTTTAACAATGAAGTCTCACAGTATATGTCAGATATGATAGCATTAAACACACAACTTGTAACTTAAAACAGTAACAAATTATATTTCCACCCTGTAAAACATAATAGTTAAAATGTAAGTAATAGTAAGTAGAATTCAGGTTTTGTCTTTTGTTGAGATTACTTGCGTAAAATGAGTGTTACTTCATTTTGAGGTAGAAATCTAAACAATCAGGTAAACTATACTTGAATTGCTGAAGTTTGTGCTACACTGTAAAATTAGTTTATAATCTTAGTTAACCTGTTAAGAAAAGCATGCAAACTGATTGTCCTTGCAATTCCCATTCCAGATTTGTCTGTAATGTCAAGTTGTGCAAACAAATGCTCACTTAGTGTAGTGCACTTACAGTACAGTACACAGAATTGCTATTTCAACTAACTTGGTCATTACAATTACAAGTAAAGTCTACTGTATGTTTATTAAACACAAAAGGTGTATTGAAGTTGTGCTGACTAATGTCACAGTTCAGCTAACTGATATGACAAAAATGCATTTCCAGAATACCACAGACCCGGCCCACATATTGTTAAAGGGATCACAAATTAATCTTTCCTGAAATTCAATCTTAAGTTACAATAACAAAGTGACAGTGACACTAAAGGCTATATATAGTGTTGTTGTGTAATTGATATGTGATTTATATTGATACATCACCCCATCAATGACGATCCAAAACAGACCAAACCTGTGAGTAGAACTAGTGCTGACAGTTATAGACAGACACAGATCTGTAGCTGGAAACCATACATACTGTACAGGTACCTGTCTCTGCTAAGTTGCAGCTGTGGCCTACTGGTTAGCGCTTCGGACTTGTAACTGGAGGGTTGCTGGTTTGAACCCCGACCAGTAGGCACGGCTGAAGTGCCCTTGAGAAAGGCACCTAACCCCTCACTGCTCCCCGAGCGCCGCTGTTCTTGCAGGCAGCTCACTGCGCCGGGATTAGTGTGTGCTTCACCTCACTGTGTGTTCACTGTGTGCTGAGTGTGTTTCACTAATTCACTGATTGGGATAAATGCAGAGACCAAATTTCCCTCACGGGATCAAAAGAGTATATATACTTATACTTTTATAAGTTACTGAGGCTATCTCTGCTAAGTTACTGAGGCTAAATGTGAGCTTGATTAGGATTTTTATGGGTGCTCTCCTTGCAAACTTATGTTGCTATTAGACATGGTGGTGTTAGTGGCTGTCCCTGGGCTGTCCATTACATGCACTCTCCTCTCTGGTCAGCATATTAATATCAACCCCAATGCCTTCACAACATCATGGATACACTGAAATGCAGAAATCAGGCCTTTGAATGAAGTGGTGAAACAAAGTCCTGACTCACTGTGGACATCAAAGATTAGTGGGTTCCCTGAACCGCTGGACAATCCCAGGTGTGTGCCACATATTGGTGGTACATAGTGAGGTCTCCCCTTAATTATGCAGTACTTTCAGTGTAGTAAAACAAAATACCAATGTAACATGTTGCTGAAGTTCTACCCACAGCATTAGAGTGTTTTGGAAAGTCATCCACATAAATTACACACCAACAGTATATATAACCGTTAGTGTCACTGTCACTTTATTGTAATTTAAAATTGAATTTCAGTAAGGATTAATATGTGATATCTTTACAAATATGTGGGCCAGGGCAGTGGCATTCTGGAAGTGCATTGTGGGAAAAGTACCATCAGTTAGCACATCTTGTGTTTAATACACAATATACTTTATTTGTAATGACCAAGTTAGGAAATAAATAGGAATTATCCTTAGTGTAAGTGTACTACACAAAGTAAATTTGCACAACTTGGAATTCCTCTCCCAGATTAGTCTGTAATTTCAAGGCAATCGGTTTGCATGTATTTATTTTACACTACAGTTAACTAACAGGTTTTAAGTAAGGTTAACTAACTAACTAACTTCACAGTGTAGCAAAACGTAAGCAATTCAAGTATAGTTTACTTGATTTACATGATCATGTTCACTTAAATTATTCCTTTTAGCCAAAAAAAAAAAAGCTCAAAAAGCAAAATCAACATAATCAACAAAAGAGAAACAACTGAGTTATACTAACTAAACATTTTAAGTAAGAATAGCTATTCAATTTTACAGTGCAAAGTAACTTTCCCAAAACTGAATGCATGTGAGATTCAACACATTCTTCCTGTTGTGTGACTGTGGAATTGCTTTGAATTTCCATGAATTTAATTCCACTTCCTGTCATTCCAATTCCAATTCAAATTCAACTTCCTGTGGGGCGGAGCCAATTCAATTCAAATTCCAATTCGTGAATTGAATGGAGATCCATTCTAAAATTCGGAATTTTGCACAAGCCTGATGTATGTATGTATGTATGCGTATGTATGTATACAGGGTTTCCCGCAGCACTTTGCAAATTATCAATTTCCTATCTCTATCTCTATCTGTATCTCTCTTAGTCTTAGCCATTCAACTCAGTTTGATTTTATCTCTCTCTCCCTGGTAACGGTGTCTCCCTCTCTCTCTCTCTCTCCCTGGTAACAGTGTTTCTCTCTCTCACTCTCTCCCTGGTAACGGTGTCTCTCTCTCTCTCTCTCTCCCTGGTAACAGTGTTTCTCTCTCTCTCTCTCCCTGGTAACGGTGTCTCTCTCTCTCTCTCTCTCTCCCTGGTAACTGTTTCTCCCTCTCTCTCTCTCTCTCCCTGGTAACAGTGTCTCTCTCTCTCTCTCTCCCTGGTAACTGTTTCTCCCTCTCTCTCTCTCTCTCTCTCCCTGGTAACGGTGTCTCTCTCTCTCTCTGGTAACTGTTTCTCCCTCTCTCTCTCTCTCTCCCTGGTAACTGTTTCTCTCTCTCTGTTACAGCTCTCTAGTCCTAATTAAAATGGTTAATTAACTGAAAAAACACATCAACACCTTTTTTAAAGCCATTACACAAGCCATGGCTGGAGGTGTGTGTGTGTGTGCATGTGTGAATGTGTGAATACTACTCCCTGTGTGTGTGTGTGTTCAAATGTATGTATACTGTGTGTGTATGTGTGTGTGCATACTGCCCCCTGTGTGTGTGTGTGTGTGTGTGTGTGTGTGTGTGTGTGTGTGTGTGTGCAGATGTGTGTATACTGCCTGGAGTGTGTGTGTGTGATATACTATGTCTGATATCGGGGTGTGTGTGTGTGATATACTATGTCTGATATCGGGGTATGTGTGTGTGTGTGTGTGTGTGATATACTATGTCTGTAGGGCTGGGACAATGCGTCGACGTAACCAATGACGTTGACACAAAAAATATGTCAACGCAAATTCGTCAATCATAACGCGTGCCGCTAAATATTTTACATTTTACACCTTCAGTGTTTCCCATACGTTGACTAATCTGTGGTGGGGCGCCACGAAATCAAAACTGGCCGCCACACATTGATGTTCTATGTTGTACTATTTAAATGAAAGATAGCTGCGCTTTTTACGCACGCAGCCTTTCCTTGCCCCGTCACGATTGTTGAAGGATTGTTGTTGCCACATAGAAGCATTGCATAGAACACGGCGGGCTAAATTGCTATTAAATCCGCTTAGCATCATGACCATGCTGCGCAAATTTGTTCGTCTCATTGTTGTCTTTCTTCTCCTTTTGCGAGAAGGGTCACGGCACCAAATGTTGGATTCACGATCGTTTTGCGTTGTGTTTTAGTTCTGATGTCTGTACTGAAGATGGTCAATAAAGCTTGACGGCTGGATCAGGATCGGTGATTAAAAGAATTTATTGTAGATGGTACAACACTCACTAACCGAGCACAGGCTAAGTCTCAAACAGTAGAACTGCACAGAGTCTAACAGGTGTGGTAGTTAGTAGAAGCGGGCTGCTGCTGAGCGTCTTGGCACGCAGCCTTTCCTTGTCCCGTCACGATTGTTGAAGGATTGTTGTTGCCACATAGAAGCATTGCATAGAACACGGCGGGCTAAATTGCTATTAAATCCGCTTAGCATCATGACCATGCTGCGCAAATTTGTTCGTCTCATCACAACATAGTACATTGAAGAGACTAAACTAAGTTAAGTTATGCAATCAAGCAGTATCTTTAAGTTAACGTTAGAATACTGTTTGGATGTCGAGTTTAGCATGCTTACTAATTTCGTTACTCATGCAGGGCTCATTTTATTGACTCTGACACTGAATGTTTGCAAAATCCCGATGTAAATGGAAAAGTGTTTTCCAAGACTCAAAAGTGCTTGTCCCAAGTACAAACCGGTATTTGAACTTACTATGATATAAATTGCATCCACACATCAGCAGCTTTTAACTGTGTTAGTGTTACAATTGCAAGGGTTCCATCATGAACGTCTTAAAGTGACAGGCACTCAATTAGACCTATACACTACTGAACTTTATTGAATGCTACCTCTGACTAAGAATGCATTACGTTGCACTTGTATAGTCTTTTATTTTGGAATTTTAAGAGCAATACACCTATATTGCAATGTTAAGGAATTCATGTTTTTTTCATTCAGATATGTAAATCAACATGTATAAATTGCTATTAGTCAATTAATGGGGAGATAATCGATAATCGAATTGAAATTGAATCGGACTGAAAAAATGAATCGTTAGATTAATCGATGCAAATAATCGCTAGATTAATCGTTTATCCCAGCCCTATATGTCTGATGTCGGGGTGTGTGTGTGTCTGATATACTATGTCTGATATAGGGGTGTGTGTGTGTGATATACTATATTGGGGTGTGTGTGTGTGATATACTATGTCTGATATCGGGGTGTGTGTGTGTGATATGCTATATCAGGGTGTGTGTGTGTGTGTGTGATATACTATGTCTGATATCGGGGGGTGTGTGTGTGCCGGATATACTATGTCTGATATTGGGGTGTGTGTGTGTGTACCAGTGGTATTTGTGTGTGTAGCCTGGGACTGGATGTGTGTTTGTGTGTATGTGTGTGTGTACTTTTTTTATTCATGCGGATATCTCTCTGTCTGCGTGCACATCTAGGAATGTGTGTGTGTGCGTGTGTGTGATTGCAGGTTTTTCTCTCTCGGTGTGTGTGTGTATGTATTTGTGTGTGTGAGAGAGAGAGAGAGAGTGGTGAGCTTGTTTAATTAGTTTAGTCTGTCTGTGTGTATTGTCATGTGCTGTCTGGAGGATAGTCCTGTCTAGGTAGAGCCCAGCCGTGTGTGTGTGTGTGTGTTGTGCTGTACTGTCTAGGTAGAGCCCAGCCGTGTTTGTGTGTGTGTGTTGTGCTGTACTGTCTAGGTAGAGCCCAGCCGTGTGTGTGTGTGTGTGTGTGTGTGTGTTGTGCTGTACTGTCTAGGAAGAGCCCAGCCGTGTATGTGTGTGTGTTGTGCTGTACTGTCTAGGTAGAGGCCAGCCGTGTGTGTGTGCAATGTGCTGTGTTGTCTAAGCCCAGCCGTGTGTGTGTGTGTGTGCTCTCGTGTGTATTATGCTGTACTGTCTAGGTAGATCCCAGGCGTGCGTGTGTGCCTGTGTGTGTGTGTGTTGTGCTGTACTGTCTAGGTAGATCCCAAGCATGTGTGTGTGTGTGTGTGTTCAGGAGCAGAGCATTACTGACATGGGCTTTATGTGGCCTTTTATTATGGGAGTGTTCTGATGGGGGACACACACGGAGGCGCTTTATACACTCACTCACACACACACTCACTCAAGCACACACTCACAACACACACACACTCACTCAAGCACACACTCACACACAGATGTCCATGACACCAGAGTAATCTAAAAAGATGTGTTTATTGGGCAGTGTATTTGTATTAGTGTGTGTGTACATGCAGGCGTGTGTGTGTGTGTGTGTATGTGTGTGTGTACGTACGCTTGCATGAGTTTCTGAATGCTCAGCACAGGAGGAGTTAAACAGCATGAAGGCTATTAGAGCTATTGTCCTGTTTCACCAAGAACACCCACACACGCACACAGAGTTCTGTTTCACCAAGAACAATGGCCACTTTCACTGCAGCTTCCATCCCTGTCTGTCCGCGTTTATCGATCTCTCCATCTCTCCATCTCTCTCTCTCTCTGTGTGTGCAGGTTAACAGAAACCACATTTTCACTTCTTCTCTTCTTTCTTCCTCTCTGCTGTCTCACCCTCTCCCTGTGCTGTCTCTCTCTCTCCTCTCCCTGTGCTGTCTCACCCTCTCCCTGTGCTGTCTCTCTCTCTCCTCTCCCTGTGCTGTCTCACCCTCTCCCTGTGCTGTCTCTCTCTCTCTCCCTGTGCTGTCTCTCTCTCTCTCCTCTCCCTGTGCTGTCTCTCTCTCCTCTCCCTGTGCTGTCTCTCTCTCTCCTCTCCCTGTGCTGTCTCACCCTCTCCCTGTGCTGTCTCTCTCTCTCCTCTCCCTGTGCTGTCTCTCTCTCCTCTCCCTGTGCTGTCTCTCTCTCTCCTCTCCCTGTGCTGTCTCTCTCTCTCATCTCCCTGTGCTGTCTCACCCTCTCCCTGTGCTGTCTCTCTCTCTCCTCTCCCTGTGCTGTCTCTCTCTCTCCTCTCCCTGTGCTGTCTCACCCTCTCCCTGTGCTGTCTCTCTCTCTCCTCTCCCTGTGCTGTCTCACCCTCTCCCTGTGCTGTCTCTCTCTCCTCTCCCTGTGCTGTCTCACCCTCTCCCTGTGCTGTCGCTCTCTCTCCTCTCCCTGTGCTGTCTCTCTCTCTCCTCTCCCTGTGCTGTCTCTCTCTCCTCTCCTCTCCCTGTGCTGTCTCTCTCTCTCCTCTCCTTCCTCTCCCTGTGCTGTCTCTCTCTCTCCTCTCCCTCCTCTCCCTGTGCTGTCTCACCCCTCCCTCTCTCTCTCCCTCTGCTGTCTCTCTCTCTCTCTCCTCTCTCTCTGTGTTGTCTCTCCCTCTGCTGTCTCACCCCTCCCTCCATCTCTCTCTCTGTGCTGTCTCACTCCCTCTCTCTCTCCCTCCCTCTCTGCTGTCTGTCTGATTTGTTGGAGAGGTTCTGTGATCCCAGTGAAGTGGTTTTAAAGCGGGCGGCTCTTTTGCGGTTTCCGCTGTAATCCGTTAGCACTGATGCTAATCTCTCATCAGTCTTCAATGTGCACGGCTACACTTGAGATGATTAGACCCCAGGGTAGAGCCAATGCAGAGGAACTGAGACCCACAGAATGTGTGTGTGTGTGTGTGTGTGTGTGGAGCCAGTTCAGAGGGACCTGTGCACTGACAGAGAGAGATGAAACAAGGTCTCCCATTGTGCTGGTAATTAGACGCTACACCTTTAAGGTTTCAGCTTGAAATCCATATTTTTATAAATCATATCCACTTGATTGCTGTAAAATGAACACATATTTAGAACTAACATTATATTTCCAACCCTTGTACTCTTCTGAGGGACTCAGACAGAAAATGCTGCAATACTGTAGGCCTACTGATTAATTTCTACTGGATTAATTTCTGCAGAACTGTACTGATTCATTTCTACTGATTAATTTCTGCAGAACTGTACTGATTCATTTCTACTGATTCATTTCTGCAGAACTGTACTGATTCATTTCTGCAGAACTGTACTGATTCATTTCTGCAGTACTGTACTGATTCATTTCTGCAGTACTGTACTGATTCATTTCTACTGATTCATTTCTGCAGTACTGTACTGATTCATTTCTACTGATTCATTTCTGCAGTACTGTACTGATTCATTTCTACTGATTCATTTCCAGGGGCGTGCAGAGACCTTTGAAGGGGCAGGGGCTCAAATTTAAAAAAAGGGCACATGGAACAAAATTTTCAGAAAATGTGTTAACTTTATTTAAAACTTGTCTTTAGTGGGCATCTTTGCACTGCAGAATATAATATCATGTTTTATAGAACATAATGCATACGAAAGCTAGAAAAGATACACACAATTTGAATGGTGTAAACTGGAACTTAAGTTTTACATTCCCTGAACCTGAGCTGGACATTTTTTTTTTGCATTTAAATTCTAGCATTATGCTATTTCAATGATGATGGTGGGACAGGCTATTATATGGTTTAGCAATTTGCAAAGTAGTCTAATAAACAATTTATACATTTTCATATTTATTCATTATGTATCAAGAAGAATGGGTGTAAATAGCAGACAGAGCTATAACACATTTTTCTCATTTCTCTCCTTGGTTCTGAAAATTCAATAGGAGTGCATGTACTGTAGGCCTACTGTAGCCAGGGCACAGACAGATAGGTCTTTTCAGTTTTCATTAGGCTATTGTCTACACAGAGATCATAGGCTATAATGCTGCATCTTGCATGTGGCCACTGAGTGAAATGACGCGTAATGTAGCCTACTGTAAACAGAGAACGACGTGTGGAGTTGGGTTAGTTAAACAACTACAGTAGCCTACTGTATGTCGTCGGCTTATGACGATTTAGAAAAGGTTTGCCTACTCTGTTTTATGAACTAGGTCTACTAACCTAAGCTACTATAACATAGTAACCTAAACAGAATATGTTATGAACGTTCAACCTTAGATTTCCGAAGCTGCCAGGTTATTGAAATGAATGGACCATGACATGGTTAAAACGGGTTTGATAGCCTACTTCATTAAACATGAAACAACTTTAAACATTTTATTCTCTATCTCTAAGCTGAATACTATTGCATGTTCAGATAGGCTAACTGCCAAGTGACCTTACCGTGCTCCCAAACGTCTCCTGCAGCAGCACTGTGCCTGCGTGCACCTTCTGAGAGTTCACTGAATGTATGACGTCACGGATTGGTGGACGCAAGGCATTTCAATTAACACAGAACATTTTTATTTTTGTAAATTTCTAATTTCACAAACTATTAATGAGACATTTTAGCGAATATTCACGTTGGAACTAGCGGAAGTATTACAAATTTTAAAAAGTAAAAAACGGGTCTTGTCAAAAGGGCACTTGGACATGAAAGGGGCAAAAGGGCAGGTGCTAGAGCCCCTGTAGCCCCCCTTCTCTGCACGTGCCTGGTCATTTCTGCAGTACTGGATGGATGCTTTTTCAACTCATTTCTGCACTTTGACACAGAATTTAAGGCTAAATATTTCTGTTGTTGTATGTCAAACTAAACAGAGTATAGTGCGCAAGGGGAACCCAACTGACTGCATATTTACATTCAAGCGTACTGCATATATATATTTACATTCAAGCGTACCACATATATAGTATGTCTCTTTTGATTCCGTGAGGGAAATTTGGTCTCTGCATTTATCCCATCTGTGAATTAGTGAAACACACTCAGCACACAGTGAGGTGAAGCACACACTAATCCCGGCGCAGTGAGCTGCCTGCAAAAACAGCGGCGCTCGGGGAGCAGTGAGGGGTTATGTGCCTTGCTCAAGGGCACTTCAGCCGTGCCTACTGGTCGGGGTTTGAACCGGCAACCCTCCGGTTAGAGTCTGAAGCGTTAACCAGTAGGCCACGGCTGCCCCTTGATATATATATTTACATTCAAGCGTACTGCATATACTGTATATTTACATTCAAGCGTATTATACTTACATTCAAGCGTACTGCATATATTATTTACATTCAAGCGTATTGCATATATACTTACATTCAAGCGTACTGCATATATTATTTACATTCAAGCGTATTGCATATATATTTACATTCAAGCGTACTGCATATATTATTTACATTCAAGCGTACTGCATATATTATTTACATTCAAGCGTACTGCATATATACTTACATTCAAGCGTACTGCATATATACTTACATTCAAGTGTATTGCATATATACTTACATTCAAGTGTACTGCATATATTATTTACATTCAAGTGTACTGCATATATACTTACATTCAAGATACAACTTCCTTCCTTCCTTCAGAGTGTGCTAGGTTTCTTCTTGCTTTCTCAGGGACACACTGATGAAGAAGCCAGAGCAGTTAACAGCACAGAATGATCTTTAATGATCTTTAATGATGCCTCTTCAGTAGTAATCCCTGATGCCTCTTCAGTAGTATGTAGTATTCCCTGATGTCTCTTCAGTAGTATTCCCTGATGTCTCTTCAGTAGTATTCCCTGATGCCTCTTTAGTAGTATTCCCTGATGCCTACTCCCTGATGCCTACTTATACTATACTTACTTATTCCCTGATGCCTATTAAGTAGTATTCCCTGATGCTGATGCCTCTTGGTAGTATTCTTGCCAATGCTTTAGTGACCTCTGACCTTTACCTCTTTTCCTCTCTTCTTTCCTCTTCCCTTCTCTCTCTCTCTCTCTCTCTCTCTCTCCCTCTCTCTCTCTCTCTCTCTCTCTAGAGGACGGACATATAGCATCTCTTTCTTTCCTTCTCTGCATCCCTCGCTCTCTCTTGCTCTCCCTCAGCGTCTCATCCTGTCTTTCTCTTCATCCCTCTCTCTCCCGGCATGATGAAGGGCCTCCCTCGTTTCTTTCTCGTTTGTCCTCCCTCCGTCTTGTGCTTTTAAGAGGCTAATCCCTCCTGTTCACAGCGTGTGGAGTCTGTCGATCGTTACAGGCCCTTTAAAGTGTCCCTGCGTGTTGGCGCGGCAACAGCCCGATCAATACTTCTGATTAGCGTCCCCGCTGAGGAGGGGATCAGGCTGCTGGATGCTCTCTTTCACTCTTCTCTCCTCCTCTCTTTTCTCTCTCCTCCTCCTCTCTTTCACTCTTCTCTCCTCTCTTTTCTCTCTCCTCTCTTTCACTCTTCTCTCCTCCTCTCTTTTCTCTCTCCTCCTCCTCTCTTTCACTCTTCTCTTCCTCTCTTTTCTCTCTCCTCCTCCTCTCTTTCACTCTTCTCTTCCTCTCTTTTCTCTCTCCTCCTCCTCTCTTTCACTCTTCTCTCCTCCTCTCTTTTCTCTCTCCTCTTCGCTCCAGCAGTTTAACCCTCCTGTGGAAAGAGCACCGTGTGATGGGAGGCCGTTTTCTCTCCCTCTTTTAGAGACGGAAACGTTTACTCAAAGCTCCCTGCAAGGATCTCTTCCACACACACACACTCTCTCTCTCACACGCACTCTCACACACACACACACACACACAGACAGACACACACACACTCTCTCTCTCTCGCTCACACACACACACACACTCTCTCTCTCACACACACACAGACAGACACACACACACACAGACAGACAGACACACACACACACACACTCTCTCACACACACACACACACATACACTGTCTCTCTCACACACACACACACACTCTCTCACACACACACACACACACTCTCTCTCTCTCACACACAGTTGTATTAACATCAGACTACTTAACTCATTCTACATCAGTATTAAAGCTAAAGTGTTAAACTCTAAAGTGTTAAACTTTGTCACGTAGGTCGTCATAACCCAACTTGACCGCCCCCCACCACACACACACACACACACTGATATCCTGTGCCAGTGTGACTCATTTAAACACTGGAGTGGTGGAGCCTCAGAATGATGCTTTTTCAGTGCTGCAAAGCTAGACCTTATACAGTACATAGTTTCAGCTCAGACGCTCAGCACACCTGGGAGGGGATGGGGCAGTGGGAGGGGATGGGAGGGGATGGGAGGGGATGGGAGGGGATGGGGCAGTGGGAGGGTATGGGAGGGTATGGGGCAGTGGGAGGGTATGGGGCAGTGGGAGGGGATGGGGCAGTGGGAGGGGATGGGGCAGTGGGAGGGGATGGGGCAGTGGGAGGGGATGGGGCAGTGGGAGGGGATGGGAGGGGAGGGGATGGGGCAGTGGGAGGGGATGGGGCAGTGGGAGGGGAGGGTATGGGGCAGTGGGAGGGGAGGGGAGGGGATGGGGCAGTGGGAGGGGAGGGTATGGGGCAGTGGGAGGGGAGGGGAGGGGATGGGGCAGTGGGAGGGGATGGGGCAGTGGGAGGGGATGGGGCAGTGGGAGGGGATGGGGCAGTGGGAGGGTATGGGAGGGGATGGGGCAGTGGGAGGGTATGGGAGGGGATGGGGCAGTGGGAGGGTATGGGAGGGGATGGGGCAGTGGGAGGGGATGGGAGGGGATGGGGCAGTGGGAGGGGATGGGGCAGTGGGAGGGGATGGGGCAGTGGGAGGGGATGGGAGGGTATGGGGCAGTGGGAGGGTATGGGGCAGTGGGAGGGGATGGGAGGGTATGGGAGGGTATGGGAGGGGATGGGGCAGTGGGAGGGTATGGGGCAGTGGGAGGGGATGGGAGGGGAGGGGAGGGGATGGGGCAGTGGGAGGGTATGGGGCAGTGGGAGGGGATGGGAGGGGATGGGGCAGTGGGAGGGGATGGGGCAGTGGGAGGGTATGGGAGGGGAGGGGAGGGGAGGGGATGGGGCAGTGGGAGGGGATGGGGCAGTGGGAGGGGATGGGGCAGTGGGAGGGTATGGGAGGGGAGGGGAGGGGATGGGGCAGTGGGAGGGGATGGGGCAGTGGGAGGGGATGGGAGGGGATGGGAGGGGATGGGGCAGTGGGAGGGGATGGGGCAGTGAGCCGGCCTGGACACTGAGTTTTGTATGATAATTGGAGGAACTGTCTGGTTCTCTTTTTGATCGACAGCGTTTATACTTCGGAAATGGAGAGTTTCAAGTTGAGTCCAAGCTTTGGTCAGCCCAGTTGCAACACCGTTGTCAATATGCAGCTCTTGGCTCTGTGCTTACTTTCGTCTCAGTTGCATATTTAAGAGGTCGTAGGGGGAAGTCTAGCCAGCCATCTTGCTAGCAGTGTCAATGGGCAGCCAGACAATGCTAATATTATATTGTTTATCTGATTTCTGAAGCCATTTGGTGATCTTCCTGACGAAGACTGACTCAGAATGAAACAGCAAGGCAGATCAACACCCTCCGTGTGTGTGTATTCGCCACTGCCCTGCGCGAGTGAGTGTGTGTGCGTGTGTGTGTTCCAGTGTTGAGGATGGAAATGTACCATCTTGTGCATCTCAGGAGGGAAATTGACATAAATTGACTTGCAGCTGATGATGCCCCTGCTGTCTCCCACTCCAAACCCGGCGGCAGACACAAATTCACGGACGGGCATTACACCTTTCCAGGGGGGGCACGGGAACTTAAACTGATCACGGTAGTTTAAGCTGACACTTGACAAAACATTCTAATATGAAAATGTAGATGGAATTGTTGTAAAATGGTGCAGCTCCTTTAAGAAAGCCCCGTGCACATGGAGAGAGAGAAAGCGAGAGGGGATATGTGTGTTACAACTGAGATACATATGGAAAAAGTAGACGTGCTGTTGAGACTGGAGCGAGTCATATTCAAAATAATGCAAAAATAAATCCGCAGATAAAACCATTCGCCTCGTTTGCTAACCACTTTTAGATAGAGCATTAGAGATACGGATCATGGATAACTTCGGCCCTGGAGCGACAAGCTCTATCTCCGACTAGGTCAAAAGAAAAAAACAGTAAAGGTTAACGCTATCAAACAAACCCAGAAACTACTAGGCCTACCTGAGACATAACTGCGAGCCAATAAGTCATATTGGTCATCGGATATCAGGGGTTAGTGCAAGTGAAGTAGACAGCACCACTAAAACCTCCTCTCCATTTAGGTGATAGCTGGGCTTAGGCTACTAATGTTCCTGATTGATTAGCTACGCTACGGAATAATACATATTTGTTTAAGTTTTATTTGCTACTTGCTATATTGACAAACTTATAAGGGTACGTTTAGACTAAGCGTCTTTTTCGCAGCTGCCGGCGTCCGTTATACATTATAATCCTATGGAGTAGACCGTGTTTTCAAAAAAGTCGTCGGCTTCTTTTAAAATGTGACCGCAACCGTCTTTTTCTGCAGCTCAGAAGTTGAGAAATGTTCAACTTCTAGCGGAAAAACGCCATATGTCATGCTGTCTTTTTTACAGATGACCAATCACAAGCAGATTACCGAGACCTGTGGTTTCCCATGACAACCAAGTAAAAAATGGAGAAGGTGACAGAACACCGGTCGAGAGACTTGTTTTAGTGTCTGAGCATAGGGAATTGTTTAACATGACTTCACAACTTTACCATAACATACCAAAAGCAATAGCCAACGTGAGTTTTCTCTTCCGCGACATTTTGTACCCACACGTAACGTTCGTATAGTATAAGTATATATACTTTTTTGATCCCGTGAGGGAAATTTGGTCTCTGCATTTAACCCAATCGGTGAATTAGTGAAACACAAACAGCACACAGTGTACACACAGTGAGGTGAAGCACACACTAATCCCGGCGCAGTGAGCTGCCTGCTACAACGGCGGCGCTCGGGGAGCAGTGAGGGGTTAGGTGCCTTGCTCAAGGGCACTTCAGCCGTGCCTACTGGTCGGGGTTCGAACCGGCAACCCTCCCCCCTCCACGGCCCACTGGTTAGAGTGCTAACCAGTGAGTCACTTTGTCTATCGCAAAAAGACGCTTCCGGCTGCTTTTTGGAACAAGAACGCTGGCAGATTTTTTTTTTTCAAACTGAAAAAGAGGTCTGCATAACTTCTTTTGTCAGAAAAAGACGCTAAGTCTGAACGTACCCTAAGCCTACATTTAATTAGTGTTCAAAATCAATCCATGGGATTGGGGAAGTGGGGTTGGTGTGCAGCCAAGCTCGTCCAGGGCGGGCACAGATGACTCCCAGGACGGGCTCGGCCCCCCCATGAGGCCGGGACTGTCCCACACTTCCTCCAGGCACGTGAGACTGTGTGTGTGTGTGAATGTGTGAGAGAGAGAGATGAAGAGAGAGAGAGAGAGATTAAAGAGAGCGAGAAAGAGAGATGAAAAGAGAGAGAGAGAGATCTGGCATTATCTGTGTGTGTGTCACGTGTACCTGTGGTGGTAGTACGTCATAGCGGACTAGACTTTTTCTCTCCCTCTCTCTGGGGGAATCACAAAGACCACGTCTCTATGGATACTTCAGGGCCTTCGTCCACACACACACAGCAATACACACCCACACACGCACACACACACACACACACACACAGCAATACACACACACACACACACACACACACGCACACACACACACACACGCGTGTTACTGCAGTTTTCCATAGTAACTAACACCGATGTGCTGCACCCAGCCACTCACGTGTCACACACATTCAACACACACATTCAACACACACATTCCTTATACACCAACTCTAACACACGTGTCACACACATTCAACCCACACATTCCTTATACACCAACTCTAACACACGTGTCACACACATTCAACACACACATTTAACACACACATTCCTTATACACTAACTCTAACACACGTGTCACACACACATTCAACACAGCAACTCACACCAACTCATAACACACATATTACTCACACACCAACTCTAACACACACACAAACACAAGTACAGTTCATATACTCTTTTGATCCTGTGAGGGATCAAACACAAACATACACACACACACACACACATACACACAAACACATACATACACACACACACACACAAGCACACAAGCAGAGTGCATGTGATGGATACTCACTCTGAAGACAGTCAGCAGGGAGAGCGAGATGCTGCTGCCAAAGGACCCGTTTCCTTTGTCCCCTCTTTAGTCACCACACACACACACACACCAAACACACACACACGCACACACACACACACACCAAATACACACACACACACACCCCAAACACACACACACACACACACACCAAATACACACACACACACACCCCAAACACACACACACACAATTTCTCTCCATCTCCCTCCCTCTTTACTTAGCTAAAGAAAACAGTTGACTGGAGACAGTGTGGGGGAGAGAGGGGGGGTCCTTTCTCTTTCATAGTGATTGATTGAGGGGGCCATGGGAGAGGGCCTCAGGGATAATGCACCGCTTTTCACGGTCGTCTGTTTCAATGCCTGTTTTAAAGTCCAGGCAGGTTTCCCTCTGACTAACAGAGTTAAGCTCAAACCAGCGCACTGGGTCAGAGACACTGATGGGCAGCCCGTCCCAACCAGCGCACTGGGTTCAGATCAGCAGTGAAAGGTCGGTTCCAAGAAGGGCTGCAACGATTAGTCAACAACGCTGGTTATGAAAATTTGTCAACACGGAATTTAATTTATTATTAACCTGGAAGGTGTACAATAATAACGCCTTTGACTACGCCACGCAAATGTTCAATAACACATGGATGATGACACAACATGCGGCGTGGTGATATTCGTGGGGCGCAGACTTGAACAGTTAGCACATGCACTGGAGCAGTTAGCACATGCACTGGAGCAGGTAGCACTGGAGCAGGTAGCACATGCACTGGAGCAGCTAGCACTGGAGCAGGTAGCACTGGAGCAGGTAGCACGGTTGCTAGGTTACGGGGACGCTGGCGAGACACGCTGCTCCGTCTGGCATCATGTTTTTGTTTGTTTTTATGTAATGTTCGTAATTTTATGTAATGTCATGTTTATTTTTTGTATTGGTTTGTCTAGTTAAATGTTTTCCCTATTTATTTACGCTATTTTTGATAGTTTTCGTGTTATTCTTAGTCCTTTTTACTGCTTCTAAGTCAGCTGATGTCGTTGACATTTGTCCATTGGGAGCTTGCTATGGCTAACGTTAGCTTTTGCCCTAGCTGGGCATCGGACATCCTTCCATCTATCCGTGAGCGGCAGACCTCTCAAGTCTCACGCATTTCAATGACTTCACACGCTCACACATGGCATTTCTCACTCCAAAAAATTATTAACTTGCCCGCACAGAAATTTCTAAGGGCTATATTTTACAAACGTGTCACACAACGTTGCTGTCTGTGCGCTCATTCAGTTCAGAGCTGCTGTTCAGTTACTAACCTTTCGGCCAATCAGAAAATAGGATTTCTCAACCAATCAGGAAATAGTTTTGTTTTGATGTGGGTCCGCGGAGTCGTGGAGTGAAATTAGGCCTGGTGCTTCGTCTGATAATTTGCTGCGCAGTTAATCAAGATACCGCGGACCGACAAAAAAAGAAAACAAACGTTTCTGCTATCGATGTCATTAAACATGGAGCCATACAATAAAGTGGTGGTAGGCTATGAGCATTCATTCAATGCAGGCGTCTGCGCGAGAGAAACTGAAACTAATCGATAACGTTGGTATCAAAGCTCCGCTTCAACCTGTTGAATGCTATTTAATTGTTTAACAACACTTAATAGAGCAACGTTGATTTTTGGAACTTCCATAGAAACAGAGCAGAGTCTGTATAATACACTGTATAGCACTGAGTATTGTATAGTCAAATTTTAATATAACGTGGCCAAAAACTAGCCTTCTCTGTTAAAGATCAACAGATCAGTGACTTACACCTATCTGCTCGCCAAAAAAGCTGATATTGTGTTTCCTGAATCCTTACATTCAGGCATTCAAATTAAACTTCATTAAAAAACATGTTTTTTTTTTCTCCATTTCCTACCAATGTATGATGCTTGCATGAGGGAAACATCCCAAAACAAGAGCACCCATATAATTGTTGCTGTTTTGAGAAGTATTTCTTTTCTTATGCAAGCATCATTGCAAGCATCATGCAACCATGCAAAAGCAATGAAACTAATTATATCTTACATTAGTAAAGCAGTCCTCTGATGTGCATGGCACAAAACATTTAAGTGAAAGTGCATGTATAACAATATAGGCATAATAATGATTGTGATAATGATAATGACGATTGGGAGGGAGTGGGGTTGGGTACGTGTAGATGAGCCCTATGACCCCAAAGTCTGCCATGACTGGGCCTCAGGTCAAAGAAGTTTGAGAAAGGCTGGTCTGCATAACCTGATGCGCCTGAAGGCACGGGTTGAGGACCCAGTCAGTTACGTCACAATATGCACATTTGTTTAAATTCATACCTACGCAATCACCATGACCAAAACCTACCCATTGACCTACATACCGACCCATTTTTTTTTTTTTTTTTTTGGCTGTTACTGCAAACAAGAATATTTTTAAGGATGGCCTCATGACTGTGAAAATGGCTGACATTGAACCACAGTGCTTTAAATGGGAGCCCCCAGTATCAGTCATCAAGGCATCAAAATCTGCCACAAACACTTACAACACACAACATCACTCATAAACACACACACATGGACAGAACCACCACTGTTCAAGAGACCATTTTGGGGCTAAATGTGCTTTTTCTCATTTGGTTGTTTTCTGTTTGTTTATAGAGCAGAATGAGCCACTGCTGTTCAAAGGGCCCATTTGGGTGAAATTATTATTATAATTTATGTTATTATTATTTACTATAGGGTTCTAGAATAAATAAAACAGTGTGTTTGAAATAATGGAATTTGTGCTCTCTCATGAAGCTGGGTCTATGGGACATGGGGAGGGTGGGTCTCTGTTGATCGGGGGGAGGGGGCGTGGCGCCACGAGTAGTTCAAGCAGACGTAGGACTTTCATGTACTTCGATCAGGGGGGAGGGGGCGTGGCACTGTGTCAATGCCACGCCCCCTCCCCCCTGAGAAACAAAGTCTCACTCCTTGCAAACTTCAAAACTTGAGAGCCCTGGTGGACGGCCACCAAGCGTCTTCTGCCCCACGGCTTTTGCCCTAGCTGGGCATCGGACATCCTTCCATCTATCCGTGAGCGGTGCAGCACTTCACTGGTCGAGGGGATCTCTCGGGACAGCCGGACCTAGGCTACTTTGCGAAAGATCTGCCGTGGCCGCCGAGCTGTTGCTGACCTGCGAGCTGCCATGCCAACTGCAGACTAACTGGGCCTCTGACATCCTTCCATCCATCCGTGAACAGTGCACTTCACTGTCTGGTCGAGGGGATCTCTCGGGACAGCTGGACCTAGGCTAGCTACTCTGCGAAAGATCTGCCATGGCCGCCGAGCTGTTGCTGACCTGCGAGCTGCCTTGCCAACTGCAGACTAACGTTAATGGTGAAGAGCTGCAATCTCACGAAGCAAAAAACGGTCGCTGTTAAGTCCACCGAATTGCGGATCTACACGATCGTCCAGTACTTTGGACTGTGCTTCCAGTCATCTCCAGACTGCAGTCTACAAGGCCTAGCTTCTAACGTTAACGTTATCTCCAGACTGCCAGTGAATTCACCGGGTTGGTCAGTTGCTAAAGAACTTTGTTGGCATTGCATCGGTTGTGAAGGCACAGCTCTGTGCGCAGTTTTCACGGATCATCATTGCCCTTGGACATTTTCAGCTGGTTTGGAAATTGGACTAATTTTAACATCACTTTTCCCCCTTTTTAAATATATTTTCTTTTTTATTTGTTTATTTGTTTTGTTGTTTGTCTTGTATGTCTTGGTGTCACGGGTACGCTGGCGACTACGCTGCTCCGTACGGCATTTTCTTTTGTATTTGTTATTTTTTTTAAATGTATTTGTCATGTCTTGGTGTCACGGGTACGCTGGCGACTACGCCACTCCATCCGGCATCTTTTGTCTTGTTGTTATGTGTCTTGTTTGTGGAGCGCTTTGGGTTGCACTATGTGCATGTTAAATGCACTTTAAAAATAAATCTGACTTGACTTGACTTGACTGAAGCAGTTAGCATAGGAGCAGTACTCCAGTTAGCATAGCACATGCACTGGAGCAGTTAGCACTGGAGCAGTTAGCATAGGAGCAGTTAGCACTGGAGCAGTTAGCATAGGAGCAGTTAGCATAGGAGCAGTTAGCACTGGAGCAGTTAGCATAGGAGCAGTTAGCACTGGAGCAGTTAGCACTGGAGCAGTTAGCATAGGAGCAGTTAGCACTGGAGCAGTTAGCACTGGAGCAGGTCAGGCCACGCCCATAGGAAGCAGGGATGGTAGGTGTAACAGAAATAACGGTTGACTAACTGAATAATCCGAATGCCCAACTGAATTGTGGGTCCTTGCGTCGCGTTGCTCCCGTCGCTCGCGTTGAGAAGTTCAGCTGTTGCTGCACCGACGGACAACAGACGGCACCAGCCAATCAAATTACGGTTATACCTTAAGTCATTTGGATAGCTACCATCCATTTTGAGCCGTAAGTGATCAGCCAAAGTAGGCAGAGCTGAGACACCAATCACCCGTGACAGACAGAATCAGGCAATATCATAATAAACCACAGTTAATTATGCTAACAAAATATGAAATATCATAAAATAGCTTAAATGGCTCCAACATAATCAGTGTTTTTTAAATTTGCCGGCAGTCGTGACGTGAGCAAAACAATCTCCCTCTGGCTGGCGTTGCGACACAGTGCCCCTGAGGCTAATGCTACGTTTACACGTGGCTGGCTATTTTCATAAACGGACATTTCACCCTCTCCGTTTTCAAAAATAACATCGTGCACACCTGTCAGTTTTCAGACAAGTTTTCCTTTACACTAACCAGGGTATATGCCTTCAAGAGCATGCCAAACCTGTACGTGGCAGTGTAACGAAAAGCTCAAGCCCATGTTAGCCAATCAGAATCCCGAAAATATCAACAGCAACAAATCACTTCTTTCTCTTTTGAACTGACCGCCTCGTCACATAAGTACCTCTTTAGATGCAAACGAACAATGAGAGTTTTCCCAAAAAAAACGATCAGCCCGGAGTTTTTAAAAACTCTGCAGGGATAAAACCTCTGTTTGCGTCTAAATGACGAGGTCAAAGGTCAAACGCAGGAAAACATCACCGTTTGCGTCTAAATGACAAGGTCAACGGTCAAACGCAGAACAACATCACCGTTTGCATTGTTTTCATTGTAGCCTATCAGCGTTAAAGGCGGAGTTAGAATCTCCAGGTATGTCCCTCATTGGCTAATGTATTCTAAAGATGGCGGAGTGGCATGTCAGCGATCATTCAGGCGACCCTACCATATGTATTTTGAACGGCAGATTCTGCGCTTACGTCATATAATATAATATATAATAATCAACCCAAAAAATGACACAATGTAGCTTTAAGCTGGTCAGGCTGTTTTTTTCAGCAGGGATGTCACTGACCTCGGGCAACTCTCCAGGCTCATAACTACACAGTGTGTGTGTGTGTGTGTGTGTGTGTGTGTGTGTGCATGTGTGTGTGTGCATCTATACTGTATGTGTGTGTGCGTGTGTGTGTATGCATCTATATGTGTGTTCGTGTGTGTATGCATCTAGTTTCTTGGTGTTTTATTCCCCCAACGTTGTCTTCAAGGCAGCGCTGCCTGGAAGGCACTAGGGTTAGGCATGGGGTTAGGTTTAGAATTAGGGTTAGGGTTGGGGTTAGGGTTAGGATTAGGATTGGGGTTAGGGTTAGGATTAACCTAACTGCTGCTATCAACACCCGTAAGGCAACAGGTCCAGACAACATCCCAGGTCGTGCGCTGAAGGACTGCGCAGGGGAGCTTAAGGATGTCTTCACAGACATCTTTAACACTTCCCTGAAGCAAGCCATCGTCCCATCATGTTTAAAAGCTGCCACCATCATACCTGTGCCGAAGAAAACTGCTCCATCCTGCTTCAATGACTACCGCCCTGTGGCACTGACACCCATCATCATGAAGTGCTTCGAGCGGCTTGTCATGTCACATATCAAAGCCATTCTCCCCCCCACCCTGGACCCCTTCCAGTTTGCATACCGTGCCAAGCGGTCTACAGAGGATGCAATCTGCTCTGCCCTCCACCCAGCCCTCACCCACCTGGAAAAAAGAGACTCATATGTGAGATTGCTGTTTATAGACTTCAGTTCTGCATTCAACACCATAATACCACAACAACTCATCTGCAAACTTGACAAACTGGGACTCAGTACCTACCTCTGCAACTGGCTACTGGACTTCCTCTGTCAGAGGCCCCAAGTAGTACGTGTTGGCAACAATACCTCAAGCAGCATCACACTGAGCACAGGGGCCCCCCAAGGCTGCGTGCTCAGTCCGCTGCTCTTCACCCTGCTGACGCATGACTGCACTGCAACCTACAGCAACAATCACATAGTGAAATTTGCTGACGACACAACTCTGGTGGGTCTCATCACTAAGGGCGACGAGACTCAATACAGGTTGGAGGTCGACCATCTGACCACGTGGTGCAGGGACAACAACCTCCTGCTGAACGTCAGCAAGACCAAAGAGATTGTTGTTGACTTCCGGAGAGGTCACACCCAACACCTGCCACTGACCATCGACGGTGCTGTGGTGGAGAGAGCGAGCAGCACCAAATTCCTGGGGGTGCACATCAGTGAAGACCTCTCCTGGACCACCAACACTGCATCACTGGCGAAGAGAGCTCAGCGCCGCCTGTACTTCCTGCGGAAACTCAGGCGAGCAAGTGCTCCACCAGCCATCATGACCACATTCTACCGAGGCACCATTGAGAGCATCCTCTCCAGCTGTATCGCTGTGTGGGGCGGAAGCTGCACTGAATACAACAGGAAAGCCCTGCAGCGCATAGTGAACACAGCTGGAAGGATCATTGGTGCTTCACTCCCCTCCCTGAAGGACATTTACACCACCCACCTCACCCGCAAGGCGACCAAAATTGTGAGTGATGCAAGTCACCCCGCTCACAATCTGTTTGATCTACTGCCCTCTGGGAAGAGGTACAGAAGCCTGCGCTCCCGCACTACCAGACTCACCAACAGCTTCATACACCAAGCTGTAAGGATGCTGAACTCTCTCCCTCCTCTCCCCCCTCCACCCTCAGCTACATAACATCCTGGACATTGGACCCAAAATGGCCGCCTGCACTACTCCACTTGCACACTTGCACACTTGTACACTTTACAACTTGGTGTTGTTGTCCTGAAAACACAACACTTCTGCTGCTCTTACATAACTTGCACCACTATGCCACTTTCTTTCTTACTTAGGTCAAACAGAACTACCCAAGCCTTTTATTGGCCTGACTTTGCACTAGTATTTTATTGACTGTCTATGCACAATTTCAACCAAATTTTGCTGCTCTTATTTTTTCATTATTATATGTGCCCTCTTATTTACTTATTTACTTACTTTTTTGTTTACTTGAATGTTATGTTTGTCTGTGGACCTAAATTGGCAAAATATGTCTTGTCTCCACCGTGGGATAGTGAGAAACGTAATTTCGATCTCTTTGTATGTCTGGAACATGTGAAGAAATTGACAATAAAGCTGACTTTGACTTTGATTAGGTGCCTTTAAGTCAGCGGTGGCAGCGCTGCCTGGAAGACGACGTTGGCGGCATAAAACACCATTAAGCATGCATCTATATGTGTGTGTGTGTGTGCGCATGTGTATGTGTGTGTGTGCATGTGTGCATCTATATGTGTGCGTGTGTGTGCATGTATATGTGTGTGTGTGCATCTATATGTGTGCGTGTGTGTGTGTGCGCATGTGTGTGTGTGTGTGCATGTATATGTGTGTGTGCATGTATATGTGTGTGTGCATGTATATGTGAGTGTGTGCATGTGCGCATCTATATGTGTGCGTGTGTGCGCATGTGTGTGTGTGTGCATCTATATGTGTGCGTGTGTGTGTCCAGGTGCAGTGTCCAATCCTCCGCCTGACTCCCCAAACACAGACTTTTAGTCTCCGCTAGTATGTGTCTGTGAGTGTGTGTATGCACTATGTGTGTGTGTATGAATATACGCGTGTTTGTGTGTGTGTGTGTGTGTGTGTGTGTGTGTATGAATCTATGTGTGTGTGTGTGTGTGTATGAATCTATGTGTGTGTGTGTGTGTGTGTTCAGGTGCGGTGTCCACTCCTCGCCTGACTCCCCAAACACAGACGTTTAGTCCACTTTAGGTCTCCACTGTGCTGCGGAGCTCTGTGGCAGGTGATGCTATTCCGCTGGTTAAATGAGGCGCTCTGTGAGGTGTGTGTGTGTGTGTGTGAGGGTGTGTGTGTGTGTGAGGGTGTGTGTGCTGTGTGTGTGAGGGTGTGTGTGTGCGTGCGTGTGTGTTTGCTGTGAATCGGCCTCAGTTAGCCATGATGAATCTCAGTCACCCGCGCCCAGAAATAGCCCCTCGTCACAGGAAATGAAGTCGTGCGGCGCCGTGCCAGGCTCAACTCCGACGCCTCCGATAGATGTGCCGCCCGCCCGCCCCCTGAGACCCGCGAGGGACGGCACACCGCGGGACGAGATGCTAATTACGATAGCCGCCCCACTGCCCCCTGGGATAGCACACACCTCCACACTCATCAGCTCACCAGATCATCAGCGTGTGCGGCACACATGCACACACACACACTCACACACACGCACACACATACACACACACTCACTACACACACGCACACACACACACACACACACTCACACTCTCTCTCTATCTCTCCCCCACAAACCACACATTGACACAAACCTTCATACACACACTCATACAGACACACACACTATCTCTCCCCCACAAACCACACGTTGACACAAACCCTCATACACACACTCACACAGACACACACACACTCACACAGACACACACACACTCTCTCTCCCCCACAAACCACACGTTGACACAAACCCTCATACACATACTCACACAGATACACACTCACACACACACTCTCTCTCCCCCACAAAGCACACACTGACACACTCAGACACAAACCCTAATACACACACTCACACAGACACACATACTGTACTCACACACACACTCTCTCTCCTCCACAAAGCACACAGACACACACTCAGACACAAACCCTCACTCACACACACACACACTCTCACACACACTGTCTCTCCTCTACAAACCCTCATACACACACACACTCAGACACAAACCCTCACTCATACACACACTCACACACTCTCACACACACTGTCTCTCCTCTACAAACCCTCATACACACACACACTCAGACACAAACCCTCACTCATACACACACTCACACACACACACTCTCACACACACTGTCTCTCCTCTACAAACCCTCATACACACACACACTCAGACACAAACCCTCACTCATACACACACT
>NC_055972.1:1476084-1536084 GCF_018492685.1 Alosa sapidissima | reverse complement strand
CTCTTACACACATTTTGTGCCCATGGCCTAAACTACCAAAAATGAGGGCAATGATTTTACAGGAGTAGCCAGAGTTATTGAAAACATTGTACCATGGTTGATATTTTAACAGTTTTGAAGCATAGCAGTCCATGTAAGCATCGAAAGAGCAACCCATTTCTATTATTGTAACGGCTTTGGTGTGTTCATTAAGTACAACTATGTCGGGTGTGTTTGGTAAGTTATTCATGGCAGTTTCCAATGTAGTGCACTGTTTGTGTGGGGAGGAGAACCAGTCTGTCTTGATCTCTTCGTTGTGATGGATTGCAGTAAAGGTGGCATTGTCACGGAACTCCTTCACTGACAGAGCAACGACACGGTCGAGGCGCGCGATGTACAGTCCTTTGTAGGCAGCGCAGCCATTAAGGATGTGCGCGATCGTCTCCCTTTGCCGGCTGTGACGTTGTAGACAAAACGGCTCATGTGCGGATGGAAACCATGTTGCTAAGTTGGACTTTGTTGGTAGTACCTGAAGACGAGCTTTTATTGTGAATCTGTGGATGTCATCTTGTAGGGCTGTGTTTTTCAGAACTGTGTGTGATACGTACACACACACACACAAACACACACACACATGCACGCACACACACACAAACAAATCCACGCACACACACACACATGCACGCACACACACAAACGCACGCACACACACATGCACGCACACACACAAACATGCACGCACACACACACACACGCACGCACATGCACGCACGCACGCACACACACACACATACACGCACACACACACACACGCACACACACAAACACACACATGACGCACACGCACGCACACATGCACACGCACACACATGCACGCACTTGTCTTGCTTTTTCCAGTTGCTGCTACTGGAAGCAATTGAATCCATGCATTTCCACTGAATTATTTTTGGAATCTGATCCCTTATCATACCTGTTCGTTTGTACTCGTCGCTCGACTTATCGTGACTAAATTCAAGATGGCGTCTAACGGTAAAATTCCTATATATATATATATCCTATATATTCCTGTATAAATCGTCTTGTAAATAAACTACCAGTGCTTTTTCAAAGTTCTCCATGTCTCGTTTTAAATGTCAAGGCCCTCGGAAGTCTACCAATGAAGTATGGAGCTACTTTGAGCCTCGTAAATGGTGTAAAACAGTGATTTATTTGCATGGCTAGGCCGATGCCCAAGGCACCGCAACGAAACACTGTTGCAGGGCTGCCAACTTTTCAAAAAACCTTGGAGTGAGATTTGGTGGGGCCAACCAAAATTTTGCTGCGGAAATTTTTGTTTGGCTCATTCAGCATTATACCGTACAGTAAAACGTACATCAGTGGTTCTCAGGTGTAGGGACCAGGCATGGACGGATTATGAACTTTCGGGCCCCTGGGCCCACATGTATTAAGGGCTCCCCACTAATTGTCGCACATGTGGAAGGGGGGTTTGGGGGTCCTCCCCCAGAATTTTCTTCATTTGTTTGATGTGATTTCCTGTATTCTGGTGCATTTTGGTAGCTTAGAAATCTAGACACACCCTAGCGGCAGCAAATTACATTTGCTTCCAGGGCTAGTCTAGCAACTCTCCGTTGGCTTGTGAGCTCGAAAAATTAAACTTCTATCAGGCCAATCAAATCGTCTATAGAGTCGTTAGGCGGGCTTAACATAATGATTGATGGCAGAGTTGCACCGGTTTGGCTTAAATTCCCTGCTACTTGAAAACAAAGAAAATGGATGTTGCTGTTGGCCAAGAGTGTGACACGAGTTAAGCTTGTTTTGAGATGCCAAAAGTTTGAACTAGCCAACTAGCTCCGCTGGTGGGAAACGCATGGGACTCATGGCGCTGCCGCTGTCCTATTGCGTGCAGAGGGAATTTGAAAGACAACCGATTATCCCGCCCCTCGGACTGAGCACTGCGAACGGTGAGTGCCCAGACCCTACATTTTAATGTGGGTCTGGCTCGTCAGGCTAGCATTTTGGCGATGGCCAATACTAAATTCAATCAGATTCATAGCCTACATCCTGATGTGTTGATATTGAGGCAATGATTCCATGCAAAGGCTTGGGCTTCAGGGCACCCTGACACCTTGGGCCCCTGGGTCTGGGCCCAGAAGGCCCGTGCAATAATCCATCCCTGGGACCAGGGTCCCAGAGTTAAATGAACATTGGTATCAAAAGGATCTAGCCTACTACTAGGACCATGGGCGTAGGAGGCATTGTGAAAGTGGGTGGGACAATTCAGAGGGTGGGTATGGGGGTCCTCCCCCAGAATTTTTTTTTTGGACTAGATGCAATTTCCTGAATTCTGGTACATTTTAACAGGTTATTGAGATACTTCTATATAACGAAATAAAGCCAGCCTACGAAATTAATAAAAAGTAAATCATGCATAATTTAAAAATAACTCAATAGGCTACTTGGCTACGCAATAAGGTTGCAGACGTTCAATGAACGCATGAAAGCGGATGGTTAGTTTGAAATCCCAACACTCTTTCAACTACATGGAACGTAATAGTGATCATCAAATACCTCCCCAGATTTCAGTGCCCATCAGTCCCAACATTTAACAATATAATCAAACAGTCCAAAAGTAAATTAAATATCAAACTAAACCGAAAATGTCATGCTTTTGAAGGCCTACCAGTATGCCGCTCCAAGAAACGCATGTCTCAAAATAAAACTCGCATAAGAAATAAAGGGCTGTCTCGAATACAATCCTGCCCCTAAAGGCCTGTACTTTGTCTTAAGACCATAATTTGAGGATTTACAGTATCTAAGTAGACAAACTGGCTTCAGATATCCAACATAGTGAATAGAGATTGTGCAGTCTTAGCTGAGGTTAGTGACGTGATTCTGTTAATGGGGAGTTTTATATAGCCTAGCGTAAACGTATAGGTTATTATTTATTTGGCGTACCTATAAGGCTTTTTACCTTATCAAAAGTGAGGGGGATGACTGATCTCTTCAACACTGCGGGGGATTTGGCGCTTGTCACTGTGTGTGTGACAGAAGAGGAATGGGAGAATGCGTGTAACAAAAAAAAAAAGTTTATGAGCGATTTAAGCGCAAATGGGAGAATCCAATGAAAATGACAATGAAGCACTAAACAGATGCTGAAAACAGCACTGGTATTTCGCACTGCAAAAGTGTGTGTGTGTGTGTATAAATGTTTGTATATTTTAACTTTTAAATGCATCAATCAGGTGCACTTTCAAAATAAATTCAGAGGTCAGACTTGCTTATTTTTATGGAAATATTTGTGCTGTAGCCTAAGCTATTTTGCACTTCAGAATTATAACCATGCACACACAGGTGGAATAGTTATGGTGATATTGCAATAAGTTCACAACCACAAAACATATGCTACATTTCACAGTTCAGAAATGTTCAAAAATGTGTGTACATTTCAGCACTCCTTGAAATTATGCAGAAGTGGTCACCTGTGTTATTCAGCTAGTTTATTTAAGATAATATATTGGTCATTGTAATGCCTCCTGAGACCCGGGGTATAAATTTGAATGCATTTTATATTTTGGTTCATTAGGGCTTCATGAGTATACAAAATAAATTTCACCATCAAGTAGTTTTTGAGAAAAGTGATGTCCTCATTTGAGGACATTGGGTCTATTTTACCATAAAACACAACTAAATTGCCATTGTGTAACAAAGTGTAACTCTGTTTATTTCGTCAGAATAGAACAGAGTTCAGAGTAAAACAAAAGTACAAAGTGTGTGTTTGTGTGCGTGAGCGTACACACACGTAGGCTACATGTGAGAGAGAGTGCACACATGTATTTCAAGTGAATTTTTTTTTAAAGTAACAAAAACATAAACAATGAAATTAAACACTAAATTCAAAGTTGTGCAAAAATAATGCAAAATCTGTGTGTGTGTGTGATAGTATGGCACCCCGGAGGTATATTTTGAGTGTAGATATTTTGTGTGTATATCAAGATAATGTGCTCTCATTTTACTAAAATGTGTGTAATTTAGCTAAATGCAAGTACAATTTAGCTAAATAAGCCCACAATTTAGTAAAATGAGCACACTATTTATGAAACTGAGCACATCATTTGCTAAATTCAGTGCTTAATCTAGTAAAATAAGACCATGATTTAGAAAAGTTAGCTATTTTTGTCAAATGATCTCACATTTTAGTAAAATGAGTGAACTATTTACTAAAAAGAGTGGACAATTTAGTAAAATGAGCACACTATATATTAGAATGAGTGCACAACGCAGTAAAATGAGCGCATGATTTAGTAAAACGAGCGCATATTCATTGGAACATATAATTCAAAAAATCAATTTTAACAGTTTAGTTGACAAAACTGTGTGAAAACAGTGCAAAATGCAAAAAACAATCCAAAATATGTGAGTGTGTGCATGTGTGTATTGAAAACTGCTACATTTTAGAACTAGCACCATAGGTCTATTATGTGGAAGTAATCTTGAAGTACAAATTTTAAGTCCCGATGTCCTCAAATGAGGACATACAAGATAAAAGCTTCCTGATGTGTTACAATAAAAAATAAATGTGAAAAATGTATGCCATATCATACTAGAACTGTTAGTAAGCATAAATAAACAAGTTTCAACCCCATAAATTACAACGGTACTCTACCATGACGACAGTTGTCATGTGCCCGTTGATGTAGGTTAATATCGACGCCATCTTGTTTTTTCCCAATACAGTGTAATGTGCTTTTATTACCACTAACTGGTACAAATAACTGATATGAGGATATGAGGGCAACATAAATGTATTCAGAATATTAGTAGAAAGTAGAAAGTCCTGAAAAGCCTAAATGTTATGTCCTCATACGAGGACGCAGGGTCTCAGGAGGCTATAGCCTACATGCTATTCCTTTTTCAGGATGTACCCATATCTGCATGATGTGAATATTTGCATATGGCTTATGTCAGGCTTTATATCAATCATTGTGTCTCGTTATTTGATTTTCTTCATATTTTTGCATTAATGTCACTAGGAAACATGCCAATATAAATATATTAATTTATCTGTAATGGGATTGGCTGGAACCTGACAATATAAGAACCATGATAGTGGGATAATCTATGGCTGAGCAATTTACAAAAATGTAACTAATGTACAATAGTTTACATTAGAATACATTATAATTTCGCCCCAATGAGGCTATGTAGAAATGTGTTGCAATTTCAAAACCGGATTACTCAGGAACCACTTATTGCACAGAGGCATGCTTTATATCCTCGTATTCGGTACGGTTTGCTGTTTATTGTGATGTTGGGTTTGTCACGTGTTGTGTGAAGGGTTAGTGAAATATTAAACCGAGAGTAATGGGTGTGCACTGTGTGCAAAATGCAAATATGATTAGCCTAAATTGCACGTCGGTTCAATGTTAATTTTCTCGCGAACCATTTATCACAGCAACTCGGCGCTAATATCATTAGAAAGCTTAGATTCCGCACGTTCACCTGATGTGTGATATCATATGTATAGGTTTAGTTTAGTTGAACCTCATCTGTCAGGTATTTGACCTCAGACTACCCTCTCACCGTCTCTCGCCTCATCTGACCGACCGTGTTGACACTTCAGCGTGAGAAATCGGGGGTGTGGCGTGTGAGTGTGTAAAACTAATCAAATGCGTGTGTCTCACGGCCAATGCGTGAGAGTTGGCACCTATGCTGTTGGTAGCATTGGCTAACTAGCGCCAGATTTCTGAGTGCAGGGGACAAGCCGAGGTGAGCTAGGAGACATACGTTCACACTCAGTATCATGTTTAAACACACTTTAGGTCAATATCACACCGGAATTCTCCTTTAACAACTTGGTCTGCACTATAGGAGACAATGACAAATCAAAAACGTTTAGTTCCAACTGCATGTGTTACACGTAAGTTGTATAGTATACCATGTAACCTACTACAGTGAATTTGTTTCATTAATGGAGATTAAATGTTATACCCTGCTGCTACACATAGCCTATGTCTTATGCAGCAGCTGTGTGATATTTTGCAAGATGGACATAGGCAATATACTTTATATCGTAACACCCCCAATTATCACCACTTTTGTTCAGAAATTCTAAAACAACGATGTTTTTTAACACTTCAGAATAACATTTGCTAAATTAACCTGACATTTTTCAGTAGCCATAGGTGTG
Organism: Alosa sapidissima; assembly: GCF_018492685.1. Classification (NCBI taxonomy): domain Eukaryota; kingdom Metazoa; phylum Chordata; class Actinopteri; order Clupeiformes; family Clupeidae; genus Alosa; species Alosa sapidissima. The sequence goes on along the minus strand of NC_055972.1, from coordinate 1,529,918 downwards.
TAGATTTTAACAAAATCTGGTTTGTTTGTTAACGGGAGCATTTACTGCCTGAAATATCCGATTTTGTTTAGCACGCTCGGAGTTATAGTGCTGGCCTGATGGGTCGCCTATTTACACCGTTTCAACGGCACATGAACGGTTAGACCGAGAATTCTCGTCGTGAAATTAAAATTACACTGGAGCTCCAAGCGGTTGTGTACACGCAGCCTTACAACACTGTCTTTGAGTCACGGTAAAATGTCATTTTTGGTACATAGCTAATTTAGATACACCTATGGTGTGGGTGGTTGCGTTTCTTTAGGAGTCTGCTGTCTTGGTTTGTATAGAAATTGATATTAAGTGACGCATACACGCAAGACGGTGGAAATACGGGACCGACGGTAATAGGGGGAGTGTCTTACCCAGTGTCAACTCCAGTCAGGTCTACAGTACACTTGCATCTTCTGTCTCTCCAGCAGGTTCATTGCTGTGTATGTAATAATAAAACATTAGTTCTTGCACAACTGAATGAATCAACTCTTTGTGACAGACCTAGGCTAAACATGACATTAGGAGACGTGTGAAACAATTTTCACTAACTGACCTCTCTCCCACTAATTCGCATCGGTCTTTTATGAGTCGTTTTTGTCCAAGCGAACAGGACACTTCCTGGCAGGAGGCACGTTTTTCCAGCCTCATCATGGTGCACAAAACACTGCTCAGTGAAATGTTTGGCACAAACTTTTGTGTTGGACGTAACGTTAATCTCCACGAACAACAAACAGCCTGCCCGTTAGCTGCAGTTAGCCTACATACAGTGACCAGGGCTTTCCCTGAAGTCAGCAAAAGACAAGCTTACTGCTTGAGACGTGGCATTTCTATCAAGGCATCATCGTAACGTTACCATACATAAATAAAACAACATCATCGTAACGTTACCATACATAAATAAAACAACATCATGTTTCGTTTGATCTAACAAGTAGCATGATAACGTTACACAGTGGCTATCTTTATAACTAACATTAGCCTGAGGTTAAGCTAACCGGTTGGCTAGCTAGATAATTATGCACTTACCTGGAAAAATGTACCGATGTCTCTTCTAATTTTTAAAATCCACTCTCTCTTCAATCTGGTGTCTGTCAGGAACCGGTGGAACAAATGTGTTTTGTCTTTTTCCCGTCTTTTGTAGTAGAAATTACACCCAGGCACACAGCAGACCAGAGGCGATTGCTCTAAGACTACAGGGGAAGCTCAGCCTCCTCTAAAATATCACGGAAAATCGCATCAAATAACACTATTACATTAGCTTCTAGCCTACTATTCCAACTAGAACATGCTGAAAAAATGTTCAACTTCATGGCTAGTTTGTTCATCAATAAGGTTTTGCCGGTCATTTATCGTGATTTCGCACCCGTAATACATTGCTGTAACAACACAATCTATCAAAAAAACATGCAAAAAACCCATAGATGCTCGGCTTCACTGGCTTTCAATGGCACTACAGAGTGGGCTGATCTCAGTGCAGAAAAGCTACACGTTTATTGGACAAGCGCCACAAAATCGTAATTTCCAAGGAAGCCCGGCATCTCTGGGAGTGAATGGGACAGTGGGATGGCCTGGACGCCGAGCTTCTGTATGATGATTGGAGGAACCGTCATAGAGGCTGGACTCTTTTTGATTGACGGCATATGTCGCGATCTGACAGGAAGTGGTTCAAGTTCAAGACAGGGATGCATTAACGTTAGTGTTGTCAGGTGAAGTCGAGAGAAAAGGCAAGTTACAGCTCAAATTCTCATAATTTGGGAACAATACAGTCGGTTTCTATTTGTCTTTGTAAATAGTATACTGTCAATAAAACCGTAATGTGGAGTTACAGAGTTTGTGACTTGCTTTTGTTCCAGTTGTGTATTTAGGCTAAATTAGGTAGCGTGTGTAGGCTACATGCCTGCCATGCCAACTCTATAGCCTACTGTTTGGAATACTTTTTGCCCTCAAAGAACAATATAGCACCTTAATAATATTAATTTAATAATTTACCATTTTTATCAGAGCTTCCCCTGTTCCAAAGAGCAGCAATCGCCACTGCAGCAGACATATTCGTGACTGCTACAATCCACAACATCCACACACAACCGTAACTGTACAGAACTCGAACTTCCCACCCTGAGCATGACGTCAAAACAAGATGGCCGCCATGTGAATATGGTGAATTATGAAAAGTGACAAGATTGGATTAAATGTGTTTTCTCCCGAACCATTATATATTTATTAGCGTGTGTCCATCCAACACATGCGAATTAGTGATGCGCATCCGTGGTAATGCGCATAAATGAAATGATTTAGTTTCCAACACCTATTGATTCTAAGACACTTTGCCTATGTTGAGTGAAATGGACGCCCTCCTCTCTGCGGAATTCATTCCTTCATTTTGAAAATATTTTGTTTAATATCGATTAGAAGGAGAAGGCGGAGAATGTTTATATTGCGCAATCGGGTGTTGGCAGCTTCCAATCGCCGGAGACCGCTATACACTTGGGAACGAACAAGGCAGTTTTTTTTGTCAAATTTGGTACTTCACTGTAGAGCTTCATTTCTATCATTTCACACGGGCTCTGGCTTGCGCGGTAGGCTAAATGAGCGGTCAGGTGATGCGTTTCGGTTAGCAACATTCTGTAGAACGACAGGGAATTCGTCGCTGATAAGGCATGTTGATCAAAGCTGCCAGTGCCCATCAGGATCACATAGTTTGTTAGGCTACAGCAACAAAATCAAACCCTGCAAAGGTGAAACAAATGGTTACGGAGAACAAGTGTGTCAGCTTTCACTGTAAAGACATTAGGCCTTTTAATATTGTAAATGGTGAGGGGTTTGAAAAGCCGGCGCAAGAACTATTTAATGTCGGGGCTATGTATGGGAGAGTTCCCGCAAACTTCAGAATGCTGAGAGGACTTGGGCTATTTTATTTCTTTGTTCCAACTTCCAAGTGGCCTAGGCTACGTTAGTCATGAATAGATGATGTCAAATGTTACTCATTCTTGACAAAAGGCAAAAGAGCTGTGTGCGTGCGGACATTTGAATAATGTAGGGCTGTAAACGGGTTCAGGCTTTTAAAAAGCTGTCAGTCTCAGGCTCGGTCAGGGCTCGGGCTGATCTCTGTGGGGCTCGGGTCTTGTTGGGCCTAAATTGTAAGGCCCGATTATAGCTCTACTTCACTGACCAACAGTGGGTGGAGACCTTTAGATTCACAAGTCAGGGTTTGAAGAATTATGACGAATGATAGACCTGGCTGTTGCCCCGAGTACTCGTTGTCGGATGCCTATCCCAACAAACAAGCCATCGCATCTATCTATCCATAAATTGCAGGAACGTCTGTCTGTCTGTCGTTGGTCCGTTCGATTTCAAACTTGGCAGGTGTCTTGCTACTGGCATGAGTAGTGTCTTGTTACTAGCATGAGTAAGTGCAGTGCATAGTTTGACATTGTTTGGATAAGAAAAGCTAAATATATCGTTATATATCGGTAAAAGAAGCACACGTTGGCTTTCTCCGCTCTACCACCCTCTCACACAGCACTGCGCAGGACCAGAGAGAGGATAAGCGGAGATTTGGCAGCACTAAATCACGGTTAAAATGCAAGATGTTTGATTATCATCTCTGACCTCAACAATAAAGACTTCCTGTATGTTTGCTTGCATAAAATGATTACGCAGATTTTGCAACAACGCGCCAACAAACACGGGTATGTAGTATGTGCAATAAACTGATGCTTTGAATAGCCCAGGCTACATTGGACGTGAGATCTTGAATTTCCCCTGGGGATCAATAAAGTATCTATCTATCTATCTATCTAGACTTTGAATAAACAAACTACATTTCCGACTGCAAGGTCCCAAATTGAAACAAGCGATAGGCTAATGGTCCCGCATTTAACGTTTCAGAAGACGTGCCACACAGCTAGACAACAAGTGGCAGACAGAAACGTCACTTATGCTACCAAACACTGCTTTTGAGTCACATCGTTGCAAATGTTAAACGATCACAAAATGCTCGTCTTCACTATCAGGAAAGTTATGCAATAAGCTAGGCCTATAGCCTTATCTCAAAACATTTGTTATGCCATTCTGATCTGTAGAAATCACATGCAGTCATGCCTAAATTCTGCTTACTGCAGATTAATTATAGGCTAATATATTATGATATTCAGTATACATTATTGAATGCTTAGCTGGAATGATGTTTTTCCCTATCATCCTATTGTTAAAGCAGGTATACCTGCGGGCATGTAATCGGGCTACAGGTTTTCTACAGGAATGGCATGTTTGAACGGGCACTGCACTAGTTGTATAAACTTGCGATGTGTGCCGATCGAGTTGTTGGGGAAAACTTTAGCGTCAGCAAAACAACTGTGCACCGATGTGTGTATTCAGTTTGTTTTATTATACGGAAACAAGCAAGAGAACACATCAAGTTGCCTAATGTTATAGGGAAGCGCCAGAGATTGCTGAGATTCTCTGAAGGTTACGTCACACGATGCAAATAAACCGTTTCCATCAACTTTATCCGCATTATACCTTATGCGCATCGAGAGTTAATCCACCCTCCTCTAGCGAATCAAATATAGATGCGCATTAGGATTTTTGATGCGCATTTCACGTGTTTCCAACTGGGATTTCTTATTCAAATAGATTAAATGCACATTAGGAAGTTGGATGGAAACACGCTATATGAAGGAAGCAGTGAGTTGATGTACCAGGGGTGAGATTATGTGAGTTGATGAACGCTCCAGGGGTGAGATTATATGACATTATGTGAGTTGATGTATGCTCCAGGGGTGAGATTATGTGAGATTATGTGAGTTGATGTACACTCCAGGGGTGTCACTAGACACTGCACTGTGGCACCTTCTGTGTAGATCAGACCTACTCTAGACTGCACAGAGTGTGTGTGAGTGTGTCTACTCTAGACTGCACAGTGTGTGTGTGTCTACTCTAGGCTGCACAGTGTGTGTGTGTCTACTCTAGACTGCACAGTGTGTAAGTGTGTGTGTGTGTGTGTACTCTATACTCATACTATTTGCACTAAAACAACACTATAATTTTTCATAGCCCTCATAGAAGATCTATAATGCCCTCACACAGAAGATCTATAATGCCCTCACATAGCCTTCACAGAAGATCTATAATGCCCTCACAGAAAATCTATAATGCCCTCACACAGAAGATCTATAATGCCCTCATAGAAGATCTATAATGCCCTCACACAGAAGATCTATAATGCCCTCACATAGCCTTCACAGAAGATCTATAATGCCCTCATAGAAGATCTATAATACCCTCACATAGAAGATCTATAATGCCCTCACAGCCTTCGTAGAAGATCTATAATGCCGTCATAGAAGATCTATAATGCCCTCACACAGAAGATCTATAATGCCCTCATAGAAGATCTATAATGTCCTCACACAGAAGATCTATAATGCCATCATAGAAGATCTATAATGCCCTCACAGAAGATCTATAATGCCCTCACATAGAAGATCTATAATGCCCTCATAGAAGATATATAATGTCCTCACACAGAAGATCTATAATGCCATCATAGAAGATCTATAATGTCCTCACACAGAAGATCTATAATGCCCTCATAGAAGATCTATAATGCCCTCACATAGCCTTCATAGAAGATCTATAATGCCCTCATAGAAGATATATAATGTCCTCACACAGAAGATCTATAATGCCATCATAGAAGATATATAATGTCCTCACACAGAAGATCTATAATGCCCTCATAGAAGATCTATAATGCCCTCACATAGCCTTCATAGAAGATCTATAATGCCCTCATAGAAGATCTATAATGTCCTCACACAGAAGATCTATAATGCCCTCATAGAAGATCTATAATGCCCTCATAGAAGATCTATAATGCCCTCACACAGAAGATCTATAATGCCCTCATAGAAGATCTATAATGTCCTCACACAGAATATCTATAATGCCTTCATAGAAGATCTATAATGCCCTCACACAGAAGATCTATAATAATCACTCACCTGGCTACTCCTAACCCCTGATGGCCTGTGCTGTCCAGCTAGCATCAATCTTCACACAAATTATTCTACAGATCACTGGAGCTGTGTGAAGTCCCCTCATGCTTCAAGAGCTCCACCATCATCCCAATCCCCAAGAAACCCTCCACCACTGGACTGAATAACTATAGACCTGTGGCCTTGATCTCAGTCATCATGAAGTCCTTTGAACATCTGGTGCTGACCCACCTCATAAACATCACAGGCCACCAGCTGGACCCCCTGCAGTTTGCCTACAGGGCAAACAGGTCAGTGGATGATGCAGTGAACTTCATCCTGCAACACTTTGACCAGCCAGGGACCTACCTACGTCAGGATCCTGTTTGTAGTCTTCAGCTCGGCGTTCAACACTATAATACCTGAAATCCTTGCCGCCAAACTCTCTCAGCTGACTGTGTCTCCTGCCATCTGTCAGTGGATGTCCAGCTTCCTGACGGACAGGAGTCAGCATGCACACAACTGCACACACACACACACAGGAGTCAGCATGTGCGGCTGAGAGATGTCACATCTGGAACACGGACAACCAGCACTGGTGCACCATGGGGGTGTGTCCTTTCCCCACTGCTCTTCTCCCGCAACACAAACGGCTGCACCTCCAAGGACCCAAAATTTGCAGAGGACACCACTGTCATTGGGATCATCCAGGATGGTGATGCCGAGTGCATATCGGCAAGAGGTTGAACACAAGCTAGAGCTAAACACTCTAAAGACTGTGGAGATGGTGCTGGACTTTAGGAGCTAAACACTCTAAAGACTGTGGAGATGGTGCTGGACTTTAGGAGCTAAACACTCTAAAGACTGTGGAGATGGTGCTGGACTTAAGGAAGCAACCCGCAGTGCTGGAACTGGAGTATTGGGACATCTGGTTGGGCGTGTTTCAGGACAACAGTCAAAACATCCTTCTTCTTGACAAATGCCTTAATCGCTATTTCCTGTTTGTTTTGTACTTATTGCACTGTCAATATCGTGCAACAGACGCCATAGCAACATCTAAACGTCCAGCTTCGTCTGCCTGGACAATTTGATTGGTCTGCTTTTTTTTCATACAGGCATAGAAGCTTGCCAGTAGAGCAAAGCCAGACTGAATTTCCTGACCTCAAATATTGTGAGCGGGGTTAAATTCAGCCTTGCTTCAAGGCTAGCTCTTCTGTAGTTTCCAAAGGAAACAAGTGCACACACACACACAGACACATTCAAAACAGACCCTGAATATACTCTTATGTGTTTTCCAAAGGAAAGGTGTTAATATATTTGGTCCATCTGGAGTAAATCTTGTGGTTAGTGGCAGATTTCTCTGACAGTTGTAACAGGGAGGCCACTTTGCCATGGCACTGAAACACCCACACACACACACCTTGTCATGGCACTGACACCTTCCTAAAGGTCACTAAAGGACACATGGAAGGTCAAACACTCACATGAAGGATCATTAGAGAGACTACACTCACAAAACACACACACACACATACACACACACTCAGATCACACAGTAATGAGATGACCTTTAAGCCATCTACCATTAGTACAAACATCTACAAATACTACAAATATCCAGTTGATAAGATAAACATACAGCCACACACACACACACACATACACACACACACACACACAGTTGATAAGAGAAACCTACAGCCAAACACACATACTGTACACACACACACACACAGTTGATAAGAGAAACATACAGCCACACACATACACATACACACACACACACACATACATAAGAGAAACATACAGCATATCGAGACTGTCGATACAGTGACCATACAGGCTGCAGAGACACACACACACACACACACACAGTGACCAAAGAGGCTGCAGAGACACACACACACATACACACACACACATGCACACACAGTGACCATACAGGCAGCAGAGATTGACCATAGAGAACAATGCAGCAGTTCCATCACATGTGCAAAGTTAACCCAGATACCATTAATATGCATTACGCGTCCTTAAAGCACCCACGGTTATCACCGCAGCTGAAACAAAAATATAATAGACTTCAAATAGTGCCTTATCTGTGTGTGTGTGTGTGTGTGTGTGTTCAAATAATGCGTTATCTATGTGAAGTGCACAGCGTTGGGTTTCTGAGCCCTTTCTGTTGTTGGGCTGGTGGTTCCTCTAGTGCGGCTTTGAAGCTTGTTTGTGTGTGTGCATGTGTGTGTGTGTGTGTGTGGTTAACTGAGAATTCAGTGACCTGAACCGCTGGTACCTCGTGTCTACTTCAAAGCTGCCATTCACAGCCCCAGAGTGGCGGGTCGGAGTGTCCATGCGCCAGCCGGAGGAGACGCAGGTGGAGGTCACACGGCTCTAAAGCTCAGCGCTTTGCCCAGCACACGGAACACACTGCAGAACACACGCTGCAGAACACAGCACACGCAACACGCTGCAGAACACACACTGCAGAACACACGCTGCAGAACACACCCCCCCCCCCCCCCCCCCCCCCCCCCGATACTCAATCCACATCGCATGTGAACAGGATGTCTGCCACCTCTTTCAGAGGCAAAATGTCTGTAAAGCACCAGGCCCTGATGGTGTAACATCTTCCTGTCTCAGGGCCTGTTTGGTCCAGCTAGCACCAATCTTTACACACATATTCAACAGATCACTGGAGCTGTGTGAAGTCCCCTCATGCTTCAAAAGCTCCACCATCATCCCAGTCCCCAAGAAACCCTCCACCACTGGACTGAATGACTATAGACCTGTGGCCTTGACTTCAGTCACCATGAAGTCCTTTGAACGCCTGGTGCTGACCCACCTCATAAACATCACAGGTCACCAGCTGCAGGACCCCCTGCAGTTTGCCTAGTTTGTTTCTTTCTCTCCATCTATGCCCCGCTATCTGCCTTCTCTCTACCTCCCTCTATCATTCTCTCTCTACCTCCCTCTATCATTCTCTCTCTACCTCACTCTATCATTCTCTACCTCCCTCTATCATTCTCTCTCTACCTCACTCTATCATTCTCTCTCTACCTCCCTCTATCATTACTTCTCTCCCTCATCCCTCTCTCTACTTCCCTTCTCTCCCTCTCCCTCATCTCTCTCTCTCTCCCTCATCTCTCTCTCTCTCCCTCATCCCTCTCTCTCTCCCTCATCTCTCTCTCTCTCCCTCATCCCTCTCTCTACTTCCCTTCTCTCCCTCTCTCTCTCTCCCTCATCTCTCTCTCTCTCCCTCATCTCTCTCTCCCTCATCCCTCTCTCTCTCCCTCATCTCTCTCTCCCTCATCCCTCTCTCTCTCCCTCATCCCTCTCTCCCTCATCTCTCTCTCCCTCATCTCTCTCTCTCTCCCTCATCTCTCTCTCCCTCATCTCTCTCTCCATCTCTCATCCCTCTCTCCCTCATCTCTCTCTCCCTCATCTCTCTCTCTCTCCCTCATCTCTCTCTCCCTCATCTCTCTCTCCCTCATCTCTCTCTCCCTCATCTCTCTCTCTCTCCCTCATCTCTCTCTCTCCCTCATCTCTCTCTCTCTCCCTCATCTCTCTCTCTCTCCCTCATCTCTCTCTCTCCCTCATCTCTCTCTCCCTCATCTCTCTCTCCATCTCTCATCTCTCTCTCCCTCATCTCTCTCTCTCTCCCTCATCTCTCTCTCTCTCCCTCATCTCTCTCTCTCCCTCATCTCTCTCTCTCCCTCATCTCTCTCTCCATCTCTCATCTCTCTCTCCCTCATCTCTCTCTCTCCCTCATCTCTCTCTCTCCCTCATCTCTCTCTCTCCCTCATCCCTCTCTCTCTCCCTCATCTCTCTCTCTCCCTCATCTCTCTCTCCATCTCTCATCTCTCTCTCCCTCATCCCTCTCTCTCTCCCTCATCCCTCTCTCGCTCCCTCATCCCTCTCTCTCTCCCTCATCTCTCTCTCCCTCATCTCTCTCTCCATCTCTCATCACTCTTTAATGCTTGTGTCAACGCTGACATCACATTTTCAAAACAATTAACACACAGGTCTAAACAAAAGCACTCTGGCCAAAATTACACATTTTGCTTGCAAAAAGCTCTTACTCTCTCAAAACATTTAAAACATGCAGCAAAAGCACATTTTGCTTTCAAACAACAAACAACTTCAAACAACAAACAACATAAAACAACAAACAATATCAAACAACAAACAACATCAAACAACAGATTTTATAGTCAAATCACATTGGACAACAATGCAAAATATAGTTCTCAAAATGCAAAATATAGTTCTCAAAACGCAACATATAGTTCTCAAAATGAGGTGCTTCAGCGTTCATGCCTGTGCCAGATCAGGGATGTAGTGGAGGCTAAATGCACGTAAACGCCAAATAGTGTTTACGCACCTCTAAATTGCGTTCATCCACATTTAAATAGCAACGTGTGAACACATTCGCAAGAGATGACTTCTGCTGTGCAAAGAAGGTGTTCATGAAGACCAAGTGATCCGTTTTTTTTACAGTAACAGGTCAAAGCAAAAGAGAAAAACTGTAACTGTTTTGCAAAAGGGTATGAGAAATGTGTGAACACATTCGCAAGAGATGACTTCTGCTGTGCAAAGAAGGCGTTTATGAAGACCAAGTAGATCCCAGTTTCTTTAAGCAGGTCAAAGCAATCGAGAAAAACTATAACTGTTTTGAAAACAAGAGTTGACACAAGCATTAAATCGATCGAGAAAAACTTCTGTTCTTATATATGGATTTTTATGTACTGTGTGTGTGTGACAGAGAGTGTTGAGAGTGTTATAAATGTGTGTGTGTGTATGTCACTGAGTGAGAGTCTGTGTGCGATGGAGAGTGTATACAGTATGTGTGTGATGGAGAGAGCGAGTGTGTGTGTGTGTGATGGAGAGAGAGTGTGTGTTTGTGATGGCGAGAGCGAGTGTGTGTGAATGTGTGTGATGGCGAGTGTGTGTGTGTGTGTGTGATGGAGAGAGAGAGTGTGTGTGTGTGATGGCGAGTGTATGTGTGTTTGTGATGGAGAGAGCGAGTGTGTGTGTGTGTGTGCGATGGCGAGTGTGTTTGTGATGGAGAGAGCGAGTGTGTGTGTATGTGTGTGATGGAGAGAGTGTGTGTGTTTGTGATGGAGAGAGAGAGTGTGTGTGTGTTTGTAATGGAGAGAAAGTGTGTGTGTGTGTGTGTGTGTGTGATGGAGAGTGCTATTAGTCTGCTCAGGGGAGCCATGTTTACCTGCTGTCAGAGCCTTTGTTCACATACATCACTGTCGCTTAACAAGCGGCAGCAGCAATCACACACACAGCCTAATTACATTCCAGCTCTCTCCGTCTCTCTCTCTCTCTCTGTCTCTCTCTCTCTCTCACACACACACACATACACAGGACTGATCTGGTTATCCTGAGAAGCAGGTTGCATGATGGAATTACCCCCTAATGCAGGATGTCAGCTTCAAAAGGCAGACAGTGTAAGGGTGTGTGTGTGTGTGTGTGTGTGTGTGTGAGAGAGAGACTGTCTGTGATAGGGATATAGCTATGCCTGTCTGTATGTGTGTGTGTGTGTGAGAGAGAGACTGTCTGTGATAGGGATATAGCTATGTCTGTCTGTATGTGTGCACGTGTGTGTGTGTGTGTGTGAGAGAGAGAGACTGTCTGTGATAGGGATACAGCAATGTCTGTCTGTATGTGTGCACATGTGTGTGTGTGTGTGTGAGAGAGAGACTGTCTGTGATAGGGATATACTGTAGCTATGTCTGTCTGTATGTGTGCACATGTGTGTGTGTGTGTGTGTGTTCTATTGTTATGGACATAAACCATATTCAAATGTCTCTGACTTGATCAACAAAAAGTGACATTCCTCTTTTATTGCATCTCTCAGGATGATATAGACTTGCGATCGCGTCAGATATGAGAATCAGTCCTGATGCACTGCATCTCATTAGCGTTATCCAATACTGGACTTTGCTGATAGCCATTATATGGACAGGAATGGGCTTGTGTAGTTTTGCCAATGATCATGTGCTATTTATTACTGCTATTACAGATGAAGGCATGCCAAATGCCAGAGAGAGAGGGGGGGAGAGAGAGAGAGAGAGAGAGAGAGAGGGGGGGGGGAGAGAGAGAGAGAAAGAGAGAGAGAGAGAAAGAGAGAGAGGGGGGGGGGGAGAGAAGCATGCACACGCCGTCTGGATAAAGATGTGGCAGTACACAGGGAGCAAGAAGGAGGGGGGGGGGGGGGAGAGAGAGAGAAAGCTCGCTAGAGAAGAATAATGACAAGACGGATTAACGCCACAAGCGTTAGATCTCAGTGCCATTACAGCAGGTGGAAAGTAAAGAATTACATTTACTCACGTTACTGTATTGAGTAGCTTTTTTTGTATTTTTTAAGTAGTTTTTAAAATCTGTAATTTTATTTTTACTTGATTACCCTTTTGAGTGAAGTATTGTACTTCGCTACATCACAAATCCAATCCGTTACTGAGTAAAAAAAAAAAAAAAAGTTAAGACTAACGAAAACCTAAAGGAAGGGAAAAAATCGAGCCCGGAACTACAGTGACAATGATCAGCACGTAGCCTACCATAGGACATGACTTCGGTAAAGTTAGACAGAAATTGGCAGAATCGCAAGATTTGCGTTTTGCTGTTCAATAAATCATAGGAGAAACGTTTTCATTGCATAATAGAGAGCTCTATCTAACCGTAGCAAGGTAGACAACAAGCTACAACCCGGTTTTCATCCGAGAGAACCGTGTACAGCATTCTGCTTTCAGCTGAGCATCTAGGGACCGTCTACAAATTGCAAAACCGAAAGTGGATACAAATACATTTGAATAGCTTCACTGTTATTGAGCCTAGTGCTTCCAAAATCACAACACACATCTAGGGCCTCACTAGCAACATACTACACCAGCTAATTATGGAAAAACGGACTCACCCTATTTATAATCTATGTTTAATGGTTGAAAAATTCAATAGCTTCATTGTCATTGAGGCTAGTGCTTCCAAAATCACAACACTCATCTAGGGCCTCACTAGCAACAGACTACACCTGCTAATTAGGGAAAAAATTACTTGCCCTATTTATGATATATTTTTTAAGGGGGGGAAATTCAATAGCTTCACTGTTATTAAGCCTACTGCTTCCAAAATCACAACACACATCTAGGGCCTCCCAAGCAACATACTACAGCAGCTAATTATGGAAAAATGGACGCCCTATTTATAATATATTTGTAATGGGGGACATTTCCAATAGCTTCACTGTTATTGAGCCTACTCCTTCAAAAATCACAACACACGTCTAGGGCCTCCCAAGCAACATACTCATATTACAACATATTATGCTAACCCTAACCTTAACCCAGTCCCAATTCCTAACCCCAACCTCTCCCCATTCCCAATTCCTAACCCCAACCTTCCTCATTCCCCAGTCCTTACCCTAACCCCTGCCCCTGTCCCAACTCCTAACCTTAACCCAGCCCCAATTCCTAACCCCTACTCCTCTTAGCCCCAATCCCCTACTACATGGTTATTACAGTTATCACACATTTCTCAGTTATTTTATTTTATTACACAGTTTTTACACATTTATTACACTTATATTACAATATTATTTTATCTTTTGTACACATAGTCTACACCAGTTCCCACCTTCTTGTTTGTTTCCTCTATGTTCCTTTTTCTTTTATACTACCCTCCGACACAAGACAGGTTTCCCTCACTCCCAGCACCAGTCTGTTCCGACCCAATTGGCCAGCGCACTCTAGGCCATCTTGCCCCCAAAAGATCATTTTCCCTTCACCTAACCCTAACCTTAACCCCGAGCGGGGAACATAGGACCCGGGGTACATAGGGATGACCCCGTTAGTTGCTATGCTAGCCAGAGAGCAAGCACACGTTAGTTGCTAGCCAGATAGCAAGCACACGTTAGTTGCTATGCCAGATAGCAAGCACACGTTAGTTGCTATGCTAGCCAGATAGCAAGCACACATTAGTTGCTATGCTAGCCAGATAGCAAGCACACGTTAGTTGCTATGCCAGATAGCAAGCACACGTTAGTTGCTATGCTAGCCAGATAGCAAGCACACGTTAGTTGCTATGCCAGATAGCAAGCACACGTTAGTTGCTATGCTAGCCAGATAGCAAGCACACGTTAGTTGCTATGCTAGCCAGATAGCAAGCACACGTTAGTTGCTATGCCAGATAGCAAGCACACGTTAGTTGCTATGCTAGCCAGATAGCAAGCACACGTTAGTTGCTATGCTAGCCAGATAGCAAGCACACGTTAGTTGCTATCCCAGATAGCAAGCACACGTTGGCCGGATGGCAAAGCAGACAATGGCAAGACACTGTTTACTGACGTCATTTGTTTACCGTTTGCACTTGGGGCACCGTTGTCGTGACATTGACATTTCAATAAAAAACTAAAAATGTCAGCATACACTTTGAGCGCATGGTGGAGAAATTGTCTTATTTACCACTTGCAAGTTATCTTTATCATCACTGAAACATCATAATATCATCAACATAATATTTTACAGGAAAACATTAACTCATTGAATGCCAAGCTGTTTTCGGAAGCTTTGTCCTAGAGTGCCAGCAATCTAGACCATTGTTGATGATTTTTGTACAGCCACAGCATATTCTGTGTTATAGCTATGAACACATACAATGACTCGTTTAAAGGGTGAGACTTTAAGGAAAAATGTAATATTACGTTTTTGGCACTCAATGAGTTAAAACAGTAAGACAGGTGAGAGGCACTTACCAACTGTCTGCCTACCAGCTCCTCCAACCCAGCATGACAAGGATTGGTTGTGCTGTCACATTTGGTTAATCTGTTACTCATGCTGCGGTTGGAGGAGCTGGTAGGGTGGCAGTTGGTAAGTGTTCTTAACAGTCTTCTGTAATAAACTCTGGGTTTGCTAACTACGTTGTTGGTGCTTCGTTTTATGTGTAGGGACCCTGAGCAAGTGACTGACGAGGTTTGGTGCTGTTTTGAACAATATTACTGGTTAAAAAAATGCTATTTGGTGAATTTTGTAGCAGGAATCACAAGAGCACATCTCACCACTCACTCAGAGCCCCCTTAACCTGGAGTCCCAAGTTCTGCCACAACTCACACCAGTCCTACTCAACACTCACACACACACCCACATTCACACCCACACACACATGCACACTCACACACACTCCTCTCTGTAGTGCTTGTGTAATCCTGGCACATCTCATCTGACTGTATGGTGCTGCAGTGGGATCAAACACAGCTGATTGCATCTTATCACCATGATCTCACACATCAACCCCCGCTGCAGCGCACTGTGTGTGTGTGTGTATGTGTATGCACACGCTTGTGTGTGGGAGTGTGCATGTGTGTGTGTGTGTGCTTGTGTGTTTCTGTGTGTGTGCTTGTGTTTTTCTGTGTGTATGTGTGTGTGTGTGTATTGTAATAAGCATGGAAGGTAGCTAACATGTAAACTGTCCTGTATTCCTTGACACTCCTTGCAAAGATGATGTTGACTCTACACGCGTGGGGTTAACATAATGGGTTTTCACACTCCTCTGCCAGTGTGGAGCGCAGCGTCTATCTGTTCTTTGAAGTGACTTGGCTGCTCTCCCACAATTGTGTGCCTTTGATGTGAACTCATCTGGTGGGTGACGAAGATGATGGTGCGCAGTCAGAGAATGCACATACACACACACACAAAGAGACATCCCGTCCACAGCGTATTAACAGGCCAGTCTGTGTTTAACTACTGTCACACACACACAAAGCAACATACAATATGACAACATTTTTGATGTTTTTGACATTTGAATGCCTTCCGTGAAATATTACATTGTGACGGGATTTGAACATAAATGGTCCTGCATACTGAATTAAATCTTAAGCTGTTTAAAACTACTATCAACCAAAGATGCATGTAAATATAATCGACTGTTTCTGTTTCTTCAAATGTTTGATTTATCTTTTCATGTTTCTCACATCTGAAATATCAGAGAAAAGAAGAATTCACACAATGAGAGACACATATTTATTTACTCTGTACATCCAGTGGACTGAGAAACAAACAAACTCACACATACTCATACACACACACTCAAACATACTCATATATACACACACTCACACATACTTATATACACACTCACACATACTCATATACACACACCCATACACACTCACTCACACACACACACCAGGGTTGTGCACAATTCGAATTGCAATTCTGCTTCCTGTTTGCTACCTCAATTGAAATGCAAGTGAAATTCAAGAATTGAATTGGAATTTAAGAGCCAGTTTCAATTAAATTCTGGAATTTTGCACAAGCCTGACACCCACACACACACATATTCACATACACACACACACATACACCTCCATAAGACTGATTTGATTGACAGTGACTGTGTAACTGATGGAGTGTTTCCATTGTGACACGTCCCTGGGCGGAGCCAGTGGAACTTCCATGGCAGGATGAGGAGTATAGAGTATAGTCACATAACTTAGTCAAAGAAGAGAGGACAAGAAGTGATAGAGGAGGAGAGAGAAAGGGGAGGAGGTAAAGAAGTGATAGAGGAGAGAGAAGAGAGGGGAGGAGAAGAAGTATACTGTAAGTATATCACTGTAAGAAAATTTCCCGTAAAAAAACAGGAATCAACTGGCAGCAGAGTTTCCAGGAAGTTCCTGTTATTTAACGGTGCCCTGGTTTAACATTATCTTAATGTAAAATAACAACATTAATTTCCTGTAAACTAACAGGAAACAACTGGCAGGATTTCCAGGAGCTTCCCGTTGTTTAACGGCAGACTACCATAACATTAAATTCCTGTTAAGTATATAACATAATTTTCATGTTGGGAAACAAGAAAAAATGTGATCTTCACGTTAGTTACACAACAGGTCTTTAATTTTTTACAATTACAGGAAACAAGTGCCATATATTGAGTTCATCCACTCTCAAATCAACATTTTAAAGATAAAAATCCATTTTTTCACATCAGTTACTTATTTGTAGTTCAGTTTTCAAAGAAGAATAAGACACAGAAGAATTATAATAGAAAACAAAAACATTGCATTAGGCCCGTTTAAAATATAGACACGCTATCTAGTAGTATTTTGAAAATCGTATTTTCACAAAAGAATTATCATTAAAAAAAAAACATTGCATTAGGCTCGTGTATCACGTATAAATGTAAATTGTGGACACGTGATCTAGTAGTATTTCAAAAATCGGGAATAAGGTACAAAAGAATTATCATGGAAAATAAAAACAGGGCATTAGGCTTGTGTATCACGTATGTATGTAAAATGTAGACATGTTATCTACAGTAGTACTATTTCAAAATCAAATAAGATACAGAATAATTATCACAGATATTTATCAATTATCTATATCATTGCATCGCATTGGGCTTGTGTACATGTGAGAATGAATAAACTGACAGATTATGTCCAGAAGAATTTAAAGTACAGAGATGAGTATAAATGAAAATCAGGGAGGAAATCAAGTAACATTCATGAGAAATCAAGTAACATTCACTTTACTTATTAGTGATTGTTCTTAGGCTTCTTCTGGGCCTTTTTTCTGTGAGAGAGAGAAAGAGAAAGAGAGAGAGAGAGAGTTACAAAAACTGATAGGGTACACTAGGATTCATGTAGAGGAAAATTGTGCCAAAGTGAATGAATCGGATGTGAATTTATAACGTTAACACACTTTCTCACAATGAAATTAACTGACATTTATTTCTTACTGTAACTGCATTTATATTTGATTTAATCAGTTGTATGAAGTAGAAGTATAGTGTTCTGTGGTTATTACAGCAGTACTATGCATGATTGCTCTCTTCAGAGGGTGTAAGCTGCCTCCTCCTGATATTGCAGATTCAGAATGTAGAAGGTGGAGAAACATGTCGCAAGGCCTGTTAGAAATGTGGCGAGGTTGGACCCTTCACAAACGAATAAGGATTCAATGCTGACCATCCACTTTTGATGATTACCTTGTCGTTCACCTGAAAAAAAGAATTTATCATATTCAATTTAAGACATAGATCCACATATCAACTATGATTAGATTCCTTTTAGGATTTTGTCCAAACAAAATTCAATACAGAAAAAAAAACATTTAGTGTTCAAAAGTTGATTTAAATATGTTGATCATTATTAGGGCTGAAACGATTCATCGAGTTACTCGAATAACTCGATTACAAAAATTACTCGAGGCAAAAACCCTGCCTCGAAGCCTCGATAAACTCCTATGACACACACTATACGCGCAGGGATCTGATTGTTCCACACGGACCGTTGTTCAGGAAGCACACCACTAGCGCGTGAATCGTGATATATTCTGAATTTAGCTGGCGCGATGGCGGAGTCAAGATGTCCATAAATGGCAGAGAATGTCTGAAGTTTTCAAGTAGAGTTTTGGGATCATTACATACTCAAACAGGAAAAGAACAAGCATCTGAACCGAAAACATCCACTCCATGCTGTTTCACCAAGCGTCAATAGGCTATCTATCAATCTATCTATCTAGCCTATCTATCATCTATCTACGTAGCCTATAGCCTACATTGATGTTGGCTGATTTTAATCACATACTGTATTTGTAGCGATGTTGTGATATAATGTTTAGCTTTGATGTTTTTAAGTAAGTAAACTTATTCACGTTCAATTGCAAGACAGTCTTCCTAAAAAAGAACCCCTTATACACACATGCATGCACCCTCATCTGTCCTCACGCACCGCACGCGTGCACACACACACACAGGTTGCTAGGTTACCATAGCAAATAGGCTCACCCCAGGAATTATTTGTTAGTAGCCTAATGGTAAATGCTGCAGGTGTAGAAATGTACATAAAACAGATATTTACTTTGATGTCAGGTCTAGATTACAGCATGAAACCAGAGAATGTCTAATAAGGGGAGAACCTTCACTCTCGGAACTCTTCCGGTGTGGTACTGCATCTAGGGGCGCTCGCGGGCGAGTCCAGAATGAATGGAGGTCTATGGAGCTATATCCCTCAAAATCCACTTTTCTCGGGATATAATTTTTTTTTCAAGTAATTTGAATATTGTATTCGAAAGGGGAGACAAAGACAATACACTTGGTTGAGTATTATATTTTTTAAAGTCACTTAATTGTTCTAAAAAGCCTTTCAAACGTGTCAATGACGTCATTCATTAGCATGATCATAGCATAGCATAGCATCAATGCTAGCGTGTTATGGACAACAACGACCCAACCTGTAAGAAAACGAAAGGACATGACTCCTGGATTATTTCACTTTTGATTGATAATCCATATCCATTTTGCGAAAAATAAAATAAAATCTGAGGGTTTCAGTTGTTAAATAGGTGAAAACAATAAATGTAGCCATGTAGCTCCATAGGACCCCATGTATTTTGGACTCGCCCGCGATCGCCATCTAGGTGAACTCTGGTGAACTGCAGCCAAATTCGGTTTGTATGGGTTCACAACATAGTACTTCACAACTTCACAACATAGTATGGATAGCTTTGTTCGCCCAGCTAAGTCATGCACAAGAGGCTGCAATTTTACAGAGAGCATTTTGAACATTATTTAATTGTTGGCACTGGCACTTAAAAACACTAAATGGGTAAATTGCAATAAATGGGCTTAGTTTTGTAGCCTAATGTTGGAGTTAGAATAAATATCTCTGTGCCATTTGCTTGATCATTTTACAGCAATGTCATTTTCGTTATGCATTATTTGTTTTGGTTGTTTAAAAATGCAAAATATTTTTTATCCGATTAATCGATCGATAAAGTGCTAGATTAATCGATTACAAAAAGAATCGATAGCTGCAGCCCTAATCATTATTACTCTAGTGAATGAAAACAAACATACCTAGTAATATCAGGCGAGGCATCACAGGTAAGCTTGGAAGACTCAACATCAGCTACAGTCGCACATCCCTTAGCAAAAGAAAAGAAAGGCACTCAACAACTCTTCATGATGTGTGTGTGTGAGTGAGAAAGTGAATGTAATCTCTGTGAGTGTGTGTGTGTATGTATGTAAGGAGTGAGTGAATGTGAGAGTTGTCTGCAAGGTGAGTATGAAAGGTGTGTGGGTGTGTGTGTGTGTGTCTGCCATTGAATGATTAAAAGTGATGAGGCAGGTGTGATAAGATGTTTGTGTGAAGAATGTGTGTATGTGAGGGTGCTTGCTTTTGAAATTGTGTCTGTCTTATCCAGTGTTTGGAATAACGCGTTAGGTAACAACGTTATTTTTTCACTTACGGGGTAATCTAACTAATTACTTTTCCCGTCGTTACAACGCCGTTAACGTTACTGGACATTAAATGCGGAGCGTTACTATGCATTGATTGAATAAACTGTGTAATCCGAACGCACCCTGGCTCACAGCTAGTGAGGAGGTGGTTTAATAACGACGTAAGCGATTATGATTGGCTAAGGCAGAGTCATGTTTCATGATAGCCAATCAGAGCCCGTGTTTTTACACACTTGCCAGCACACTTGCCACACACACACACGCAACCGCTAAAATAGAGATTCGACGAAACAGCAGATGTCAGGAGCAATCCGAAAAGTTGGATATAAGCACTACTTCAAATTCATCAAGGCAAGAACGTGCATGTAATGTGCATACTGTGCATTATGTCCAGGAGCAAAGACTTTGTCGACATCCGTTGTAAGCAACTCTAATTTAATGAAGCATCTCACACACGCATCTAAAGCTAGTGGCCAAAAACACCGATACCTCCACCACAGATGATAGCTCGCCATCCACTAGTGTTAATTTCGTCAGATGAGACGAGAGGAAATATGTTCGTCAACAACCTTTTTTTTCATGACTAAGACGAGATGATGACGAGACGGCAGTAATGTCCTGAAACACTGACTAAGACTATCTTAAGATGCATTATTGTTGACGAAAAAAGACGAGACTAAAATGTTTTGCATGAAATAAAAACTAAGATAAAATCTCTCTTCATTTTCATCTACAAAATGAGAAGACAGAATATCTAGCTGTTACGTTTTCAAAATATTCCGAATAAGTTCATACGTAACAGCTTTCCTGTAGGCTAGTCTACGTGCTGTTGCTGAAACCCTGTGGCTGCAACACGAAACTACATGGAACAAGAACACTGGAGATTTTTGCCAGAGTTAGCAAGCTAACTACCTAAGCTTTATGCCACAATGCTACATACCCAGAAGTTGAAGCTTCTCTCATACAAATTAACATCCCCCAGAATGTCCATACGAAAATGTTCATCATGTAATGTCAACTATTTAACTAGTTAGACTGATGATGCAAAGTTTGCTAGCAAGTAAGCTAATATGGAAAGTTCGCTAGCATGTTAGCTATGGCTAAGATGAAGAGTCTGTTTGGGGAATGTGTTGTGTTTGGGCGTATATCGCCATCTAGCAAGGCGGAGTAAAACATTAATACTTTGGTCTACGACAGTGTTTCTCAAACTTTTTCAGTTTCAGGACCACTTAACTAACCCTAGCTAAAAAAAAAAAGATTAGACCTACTTCAACAGTAGCCTATAATTAGTCTACACTATAGGCCTACTCACTGAACCACCTTGCTTATTGTCTTTGCACTTTGCTTATTGTGTGGATTCATACTGTATGATTTAAACTGGCATATCTTACATAGACAGTGTTGCAGAACTGTTTTTACATACAAGTTGGTTCAATATTGTAAACAACTCATCTATATTATATTTTACCACGTCTGCTCGCGGACCACTTGGGATAGCTTGCGGACACTAGTGATTTCCTGACCACACTTTGAGAAACACTGGTCTACGAATATGATAGTGATCCAGTCGAATCTTTTACTGTCTATGGTCAAATCCCAGCCGAGCTATAACTGTAGCTCGACTTACCTGTGCATGTAAACATACTGACTGACAAAAAATCAGAATGAGTAATTATAACAGACGAGTAGCCCTGTGGACACACAATATTGTTGGAAAATTGAGATGTGTGAAACACTATTTGACTCAAATGGTAATCAGAAATAATTTGTTAGAAAAAAAAAGACTAAAATGTGTTGACTAAAACTGACTAAGACTAAGATACCTTAGTCAGTTTTCTTTTGACTAAAACTAGACTAAAATGACGAGACTTTTAGTCGACTAAAACTTGACTAACAAAAATGATATTTGAATGACTAAATATGACAAAGACTAAAAAGGACATTTCGTCACATGACTAAGACTAAATTAAAAATAGGTGACAAAATTAACACTACCATCCACTAGCAAAGAAGGACTCGGAGAAAAGTCCTCCAAGCAGCAAAAGCTAGATCTTTCTGCCTCACAACAAAAACCTATGACACAGGCTGAAGTCTACCATAGGTTTGTCGATGTGCAATATCTTGAATTTCTCCTTGGGAAGTATCTATCTAATAAATATTGAAAGTTATGTAGCCTACACACACCTGTCTGTTCTACTCATTTCAACTGACTACTCAAAACTGCTCAAAAAAATCCAAAATCTTTGACATATAGCAACTTTTTTTTTTGTAACAGTAACGCAAATAGTTACTTTCCCTGGTAACGAGTTACTCTTATCATAGAGTAATTCAGTTACTAACTCAGTTACTTTTTGGAACAAGTAGTGAGTAACTATAACTAATTACTTTTTTAAAGTAACGTTCCCAACACTGGTCTTATCAAAACCACATTGTTTATGGTTTCTATATATGTGTGTCTTAAGTCCTAGATAGATAGATATATACTTTATTGATCCCCAGGGGAAATTCAAAACCTGCATGTCTCTTAAATTTCATTTGACAATCTGGAACACAGCATGGAAGGTCTATATTGGGTATATTGTCATGAATTTTGGTATGGCTCACATAAATAGTAGGGCTGGGACAACGCGTCGACGTAATCGATGATGTCGACGCAAAATATGAGCGTCGATTCGTCAAGCATAACGTGTGCTGCTAAATATTTTTAATTTTACACCTTCAGTGTTTTCCATACGTTGACTAATCTGTGGCTGGGCACCACGAAATCAAAACCGGCCACCACACATTGATGTTCTATGTTGTAGGCCTACTATTTAAATTAAAGATAAGATAAAATAATTTCATTGAGCTGCACTTTTTACTCAAACAGCCTTTCCTCGCCCCGCCCGCTCTCTCTCGTAACGAGCCCGCTGCTCCTCTAAAACTCTGCTAAGGTCTTATCACAACATAGTACATTGAAGAGACTAAACTAAGTTAAGTTACAGTATGCAATCAAGCAGTATCTCAAAGCTAACGTTAGAATACTGTTTGGGTGTCAAGTTTAGCATGCTTACTTGCAGCTGCTTATTCGTTACTCATGCAGGGCTCATTTTATGGACTCTGAATGTTTGCAAAATCCCGATGTAAATGGAAAAGTGTTTTCCAAGACTCAAAAGTGCTTGTCCAAAGGAGAAGTACGAACCGTTATTTGAACTAACTACGTTATGAATTGCATCCACACATCAGCAGCCTTTTAACTGTGTTAATGTAAATTGCAAGGATTCAAACACAAACGTCTTAAAATGACAGGCACTCAATTAGACATACACTACTGAACTTTATTGAATGCTACCTCTGACTAGGAATGCATTACTTTGCACTTGTATAGTCTTTTATTTTGGAATCTTAAGAGCAATAAACATATATTGCAATGTTAAAGAATTCATGTTTTTTTTCATTCAGATGTGTAAATAAACATGTATAAGTTGCTATTAGTGAATTAATGGGGGGATAATTTAATCGAAATCGAATCGGACTGAAAAATGAATCGTTAGATTAATCAATGCATCGAAAAAATAATCGCTAGATTAATCATTTAAAAAATAATCGTTTATCCCAGCCCTAATAAATAGACGCAGTGGACTGATGCCCACATATCTGACATGTAAACATCTTCCTGTTGCATGCCGCTAGCCCAAATGAACTCAGGAGGAATACCAA
Organism: Alosa sapidissima; assembly: GCF_018492685.1. NCBI lineage: Eukaryota > Metazoa > Chordata > Actinopteri > Clupeiformes > Clupeidae > Alosa > Alosa sapidissima. Next base: position 1,505,967 of record NC_055972.1, on the reverse strand, counting down.
ACGCGTGTCATGCAACCACCTCTGCTATGGAGAGCTAGCTAGGCTACTAACTAGCATTAGCTTTCTAAACTGTCAACTGAAGGACTTAACACAACTTTAAGTAATTACCAGCACGGGCGAAATCCATGCATACAAGTAAACACTGAAAGCAGCAGTCAACACTGATCCGTTTGTGCCATATTGTTTATTTTGCCACTGGTTTATTAAACTGATGATGCTAAGCAGACTTAGTTAGCAAGCATGTGTTATAGCAGGTAAATCATGCAGAATTAAACTTTCAAAAACTACACATACCCTACACATACCAATACATTTAGATGGCTTCAGATTGCAATGAAGAAACGTAAAATTTGATCGACAAGTGATAACGATAATGCATGGCATAAGAAGGGTGAAAGCGCGGTCTTGGCTAGCTGAATAGCACTGCTACTACTTCATTTCAGCAGGGTAACATTCAGAGAGATGTTGTATTATACACAGAGCCGGACAGTAACGGAGTACATTTACTTGAGTACAGTACTTGAGTACAATTTTGAGGGATCTGTACTTTACTCGAGTATCATTTTTGGGGAGTACTCATGACTTTACTCAAGTACATTTGAGAGGGAAATATTGTACTCTTTACTCCACTACATTTCTATCCATAACCGTGAGTACCCGTTACTTCTTTTAAAAAAAAGGAAAAAAGAAAAGATCTCGGAAACCCTCAATTTGTTGTTTCCCTCTCAAACGTGATTGGATTCTGCAGGTGCCACTGATTGGGACAGCCTATCAGCAATCACCTTCAGCTTTCCGCCAAAGTCAACTCCATGGTCAGATTTAGATAAGAGATGAACCATGGGCGAAACAATGGATGAAGACGCAGCAGGTCCATCCCGGGAATGTGCCAACCCGTGGCCCCACCTCGCCAGACTATTTAAATTTTCTGAACAAGTTAATGATAGTTTTCGCTTCAAGTGTTTCAATTACAAAATAGTATTTATGACCGCAGCGCAGCGAAGCTGGACCCCCCGAAAGGAGGGTAGGGCAGACACAGTTTTCTGAGAATATCTCGAGAACCGTAGGGTTTAGGAGGACCATTTTTTTTTGTATGTTGATCTCAAAGGGCCATGTCAACCCATTCCATAACCACTCATTTCATGTATAGCGCCACCTAGTTAAACACAAAAAAGTAAAAATGAGGTGTTGTAATCGCAGGTATCTGTGACCTAACATAGTCAAAACTTCACAAAGTTGGAAGTGTAGGATCATTATGACACCCTCTGAATGCACCAAGTTTCGTGGAATTCTGTTCATGGGGGGCCACACAATAAATTAATTTATGTTACTATACACCAACTGGCCTGTAGGTGGCCGAAGACAGTTTTCTGTGCGTCTGCGAAGTTTTCTGGACCCCCCGAAAGGAGGGTAGGGCAGACACAGTTTTCTGTGAATATCTTGAGAACCGTAGGGCCTAGGATGACCAATTTTTTGCGTATGTTTGCCTCCAGGGGTCATGTAAACCCATTCCATATGCACACATGTGCATAAACAGATACACACGCACACACATACATTCACAGTAATCCTACGTATGACACATACTCACACAGTAGACATATATACGCATGCATGCACATGCACACACACAGGCACATAAACAGGCAAACGCACACATGCACGCACACACACACATACACATAAACATGTACACGCACACATGCACACAATTCAAGAATTTCTCAGAATTATGAACAGGCAAGATGGGGGTGGGGTAAAATGTATAAAATGTATATTACATGTGAAATCTATGAACTAATCATGTTTTGGTACTTGTTGTCTAGCAGATACCAGTGAAAATTGAGTGTGCATAATGCAATTCAGTGAGACAGTTAGAATCATATATGCCTTTCAGCGTGACTTATTTTTGTGGAAAACATGTGCTGGACTGGGCGGCGGTCATATTTTGTACCGCTCTGCGGTACATCTAGTTTGTATTTGAAATACGTATTTTACATGTATTAGAAATGCTGCCCATCCCTGGCAACATGGTAAAAAGATGAAAATTACTTGATTTTACTTTTTAATTCCTTTTACATTCTCCAAGGTATTAACATTAAAAAATTTCATAACTCCATGTAGGACGTTTCTGTACATAAATGTAAGCACTGTAGCAGTAGTAATGCAATATTTAGAAAATGTACTCTTGTACTCTTGATACTCAAGTACTTTTAAAAACAAGTACTTCAGTACTTTTACTTAAGTAGACATCTGACTGTTGTACTTTTACTTGTACTTGAGTAAAATTTAGCAAAGGGTATCTGTACTTTTACTCAAGTAATGAAGCTGTGTACTCTGTCCGCCTCTGATTATACAACTTGTATAAACATGACCAGTGTGCTTTCAAACGTTGTATTTCTGGTCAAAGATGACAGATAAACTCACCTTATTGTGTTGATGGCTTTCGATAGGTTTGGGTATGACAGCTTCTCATCACCAGAACGAAGGTAACGTTAATAGATAACAGGAAGTACGTGTGTTCCAGAATAAACATTACGAGCGTGGTAAATAACAGTGTTGGAGCCTGACTTTACACATTTGTCTTACCAATGACCGGAAAGTCCTGTTTATTAAAGCAAACTGGTGAATAATGTTGGAATCTGGGTGTAAATTTACAGAAACTTTTTACAGTGTCCCGTGAGGGAAATTTGGTCTCTGCATTTATCCCAATCCGTGAATTAGTGAAACACACTCAGCACACAGTGAGGTGAAGCACACACTAATCCCGGCGCAGTGAGCTGCCTGCAACAACAGCGGCGCTCGGGGAGCAGTGAGGGGTTAGGTACCTTGCTCAAGGGCACTTCAGCCGTGGCCCACTGGTCGGGGTTCGAACCAGCAACCCTCCGGTTACAAGTCTAAAGCGCTAATCAGTAGGCCACGGCTGCTTCAAAGAAGTGGTAGAGGAGGAGAGAGAGGGAAGAGAGGAGGAGAAGAAGTGGTAGAGGAGGAGAGGGAAGGAGAGAGAGGGAAGAGAGGAGAGGAAGTGATAGAGGAAGAGAGGGAAGAGAGGAGGACAAGAAGTGATAGAGGAGGAGAGAGGAGGACAAGAAGTGATAGAGGAGGAGAGAGAGGGAAGTGGAGAGGGAAGAGTGAGGTTGTCAGAAGCTCTAAGAGAGGAGGAACATGAACATGTTCTAAATGAGAGGAACATGAACATATTCTAAATGAGAGAGGAGGAACATTAACATGTTCTAAATGAGAGGGGAACATGAACATGTTCTAAATGAGAGGAACATGAACATGTTCTAAATGAAAGAGGAGGAACATGTTCTAAATGAGAGGAACATGAACATGTTCTAAATGAGAGAGGAGGAACATGAACATGTTTTAAATGAGAGGGTTCTAAATGAGAGGAACATGAACATGTTCTAAATGAGAGGAACGTGAACATGTTCTAAATGAGAGAGGAGGAACATTAACATGTTCTAAATGTTAAAAGTGGTACAGCAGGAGGCTCAGTGATGCCCTGAGGGGCTTCCTTAGAGTGGAAGGCAGACTCAACCCTCAGACCACGCACACACACACACCACACGCACACACACACACACACGCACACACCACACGCACACGCACACGCACACACACACACACACACACAAGGTCAAGAACAGGCCGCCGGCCAGGGCTGCTGAGGGTTTGGGATGGGGGGTCCCTGTGCCATACGGTGCCATCTCTGCGTTGGCACCAGCTGCCCAGCACTGCCCAGGGGTAGGGGTCCATGGTCCACCTCTGCGTTGGCATCAGCTGACCAGCACTGCCCAGGGGGTGGGGGTCCATGGTCCACCTCTGCGTTGGCACCAGCTGACCAGCACTGCCCAGGGGGTGGGGGTCCATGGTCCACCTCTGCGTTGGCACCAGCTGACCAGCACTGCCCAGGGGGTGGGGGTCCATGGTCCATCTCTGCGTTGGCATCAGCTGGCGAGGACTGGAGTGCTTAGGTGAGGAGTGACCTTTCAGATGATGAATGAGTTTGTGAGGGTCTGCCAGAAGCCGAGGCCAAGCATCTCACACACACACACACACTCACTCACTCAACCACACACGTGTGCACACACGGACACATACACACACACACACACACTCACACACAGTGAGGCTTCATGCATGAGCAGTCTTATGATTGAGACGCTTTCTGTGAGGATTTCACTGGTCATTGTAATTAGCTCACCTCACTGGGGAGCCTGACTCTGGCTGGGTTGCAGGACAGTGTGTATGTGTGTGTGTGTGTGTGTGTGTGTGTGTGTGTGTGAGGATGTACTGTATGTGTGTGTGTGTGTGTGTGGAGAGTGAGGGCGTCCGTGCTGAGGGGGAGTGTGTGGGGGATCTGTTGGGCATCTTGGGTAAGTGTGTGAATGCCTGGTTCACAGACCCCCCCCCCAAAACCATTTGAATATGAATCACTACGGAAACCAAGCGTAAAACAGAGGCACATAAAAGAGCTCCTCTGTTTAAGATTCCGCTCAGAGCCATCAAGCAGTCGGCAGCCCTGCAGATCCCAGATCCGTACCCGTCACTACTTAACCTCACACACACACACACACACACACACACACACACACACATAGCACACAGACACACACGCACACACACACAGACACACACACACACACACAGACACACACACACACACACACACAGACACACACACACACACACAGACACACACGCACACACACACACACACACACACAGACACACACACACAGACACACAGACACACACAGACACACACACACACACACACACACACACACAGACACACACACACGCACACACAGCCTTCGCCCCTGGTTCCCAGGGCTCTGTAGAACAAGGCGCTACTAACTAATGGAGACAATATCTGATTCTTTCCCCTTGAATGACACTGAGGAGACAGGAGCTGTGAGCAAGCCAGCCAAGGACACAGAACAGAGGGATAGAGAGAGGGGGAGAGAGAGAGAGAGGGAGGGAGAAAGAGAAATAGAGAGGGATGTAGGGAGAGAGAGGGGGAGGGAGAAAGAAATAGAGAGGGAGGGAGAGATTGATTTAGTGGAGAGAACAGAAGGAAACGGAGAAGGAAGAGAGAAAATAGAAAGGATGAAGGAGAGCAGAGAAGAGAGGGATGAAGAATGATGGTGGGAAAGGAGAGAAGGGAGGAAGGACAGAACACACACACACTCTCTCTCACACACACACACACTCTCTCTCACTCACACACTCACAAAAACACACACACGCACACACACTCTCTCACACACACACACACTCTCTCTCACACACACACTCACACTCTCTTTCTCACACACACGCTCTTACAAAAACACACATATACACTCTCTCTCTCTCTCACACACACACACACACACACTCTCTCTCTCACACACACACACACACTCAAAGATGGGAACAACAGAAAATAATAACAACAAGGATGGAGAGCTGAAAAGGACGCCAGTGCCTACACAGGAGACCAGGGGCCGTATTCACAAAGAATTTTAAGGCTAAAAGTTGCTCCTAACTGGCCAATTTAGGAGCAACTCCTAAAAATAATGGCCGTGTCACCCCTAACTTTAGGATTATTTTTTTTCACTAAAAGTTATTTCACGAAGCATTTTAGACCTAAAAGTAGCAGCTAAGTCTGGGACAGCTTAAAAGAAGTCCAGGGGCCGTATTCACAAAGCATTTTATCTTACCACTAGGAGTACTCCTAAATAGCAATAAAAGTTTTTAGCTAGGAGTTTCTCTTATTTAGTTATTCACAAAGCCTTCGAGACCTACTCTTAGTAAGGAAAAATGCCAACTCTTAAACTAAGAGTGAGTCTTCGTTGCTATTGATGATGTCATTACTCATGCACGAGCTTAACTGAAGTGACCACCTTGATTGGCTGATGATTGTAACTCGGGAATGATTCCAAACACCTCCCTTACGATGACGAGTGTATAACTTTTAAGAGAAAAACAAGAGAAAAGTCAGACCTATTCTTAGTAAGATAAGATAAGAGTATAGAGCTTAGTAAGGATACATGACAACTCATAAGATAAGATAAGAGTATAGAGCTTAGTAAGGATACATGACAACTCATAAGATAAGATAAGAGTATAGAGCTTAGTAAGGATACATGACAACTCATAAGATAAGAGTATAGAGCTTAGTAAGGATACATGACAACTCATAAGATAAGAGTATAGAGCTTAGTAAGGATACATGACAACTCATAAGATAAGAGTATAGAGCTTAGTAAGGATACATGACAACTCATAAGATAAGAGTATAGAGCTTAGTAAGGATAAATGACAACTCATAAGATAAGATAAGAGTATAGAGCTTAGTAAGGATACATGACAACTCATAAGATAAGATAAGAGTATAGAGCTTAGTAAGGATACATGACAACTCATAAGATAAGATAAGAGTATAGAGCTTAGTAAGGATAAATGACAACTCATAAGATAAGAGTATAGAGCTTAGTAAGGATACATGACAACTCATAAGATAAGATAAGAGTATAGAGCTTAGTAAGGATACATGACAACTCATAAGATAAGATAAGAGTATAGAGCTTAGTAAGGATACATAACAACTCATAAGATAAGATAAGAGTATAGAGCTTAGTAAGGATACATGACAACTCATAAGATAAGATAAGAGTATAGAGCTTAGTAAGGATACATGACAACTCATAAGATAAGATAAGAGTATAGAGCTTAGTAAGGATAAATGACAACTCATAAGATAAGAGTATAGAGCTTAGTAAGGATACATGACAACTCATAAGATAAGATAAGAGTATAGAGCTTAGTAAGGATACATGACAACTCATAAGATAAGATAAGAGTATAGAGCTTAGTAAGGATACATGACAACTCATAAGATAAGATAAGATAAGATAAGAGTATAGAGCTTAGTAAGGATACATGACAACTCATAAGATAAGATAAGAGTATAGAGCTTAGTAAGGATAAATGACAACTCATAAGATAAGATAAGAGTATAGAGCTTAGTAAGGATACATGACAACTCATAAGATAAGATAAGATAAGAGTATAGAGCTTAGTAAGGATACATGACAACTCATAAGATAAGATAAGAGTATAGAGCTTAGTAAGGATACATGACAACTCATAAGATAAGAGTATAGAGCTTAGTAAGGATACATGACAACTCATAAGATAAGATAAGAGTATAGAGCTTAGTAAGGATAAATGACAACTCATAAGATAAGATAAGAGTATAGAGCTTAGTAAGGATAAATGACAACTCATAAGATAAGATAAGAGTATAGAGCTTAGTAAGGATACATGACAACTCATAAGATAAGATAAGAGTATAGAGCTTAGTAAGGATACATGACAACTCATAAGATAAGATAAGAGTATAGAGCTTAGTAAGGATAAATGACAACTCATAAGATAAGAGTATAGAGCTTAGTAAGGATACATGACAACTCATAAGATAAGATAAGAGTATAGAGCTCCGTTGCTATGGATGACGTCATTACTCATGCACAAGGCTGACTAAAGTGACCACCTTGATTGGCTGATGAGTATAATGCTGGAATGATGTCAAAAACCTCCCCTACGATGATGAGTGACAGGCAACAGGTGGTGAGAATGCGTGCGCTATAAGTAGGCTACTGTGAGGGATGGAAGATGATGAATAAATAGCCTCCATGTAAATGAATAAAGAGCAAGACAAAGCAAATCGCCTAGTAACATAATGAAATACACTACGGATTGAAGCAGTATCTTTGCAACATGTTTTAAATTAATCTGTATGAAAACACGTACATGCAAAGAGGAGAAATAATTGAATTTGATTTACAATGAAACGTTACATTTAGTTTACATGCAATGATGGTTTTGGTTGTTGGTGGCGTTATTGCATCCCTTAGTTATTGCACAATTATTCCCTCGCGATCGAGAGCTCCTGTAGCCGCATGTGCAATAAAAACATCACGACGTGAAATGCCACAAATAGCGGCTTAGGATTGTTTGCGAATAGTTCTTAGTGAGTTAGGGGTCCTCTCGACTTCTTTTCTTGTCCCAGGCTTAGCTGCTACTTTTAGGTCTAAAATGCTTCATGAATTACTCTTAGTCAAAAAAATTAGGAGTCCTAAAGTTACGAGTGACACACCCATTATTTTCAGGAGCTGCTCCTAAATTCACCAGTTAGGGGCTACATTTAGCCTTAAAATTCTTTGTGAATACGGGCCCAGATTCTCCCAGTGACTAAGTAGGAAGGCCAGATTCTCCCATTTTCACAAGTACACTGTTTCTTTCTTCTCCCTCTCTGTCTCTCTCACATACACACAGAGAGTGAGAGAGAGAGAGAGTGAGAGAGAGAGAGAGAGAGAGAGAGAGCCAGTCCACCCATTCAGATTCCTCTTCTTTAGAAAGACCACACACACATAATGAACGACCACACACACAATGAACGTCTCCAGGCTCAAATCCCCTACCAGTTCCCAAATGCTTCTCTCCCTCTCTCTCTCGTTCCTGATCTTTCTCTCTTTCTCTCGTTCTCTATCCCTCTCTCTCTCGTTCCCTATATTTCTCTCTCTCTCTTGTTTTTACTCTCTTCCTCTCCTTGGCTCAGTCAGCTCTCCTTCATTTATGTACCTCCCCGTCCTGTCTAGCCCAGCTCCCCTCACACACACACACGCACGCATGCACACACATGCACACATACACATACACGCACGTACGCATGCACACACACACATACACACACACACACGCACTCACGCATGCACACACACACAAATAAAATACATGACATTTACGATGTGCTAACACCACTACAGTCAGCCACACGCTACATGCTAACACCACCACAATCAGCCACCGAGTAGCATGTGCGTCTGGATAGACACACCGAGTAGCATGAGCAGCATGTGCTAACACACCGAGTAGCATGTGCTAACACACCGAGTAGCATGAGTACCATGTGCTAACACATCGAGTAGCATGTGCTAACACACCGAGTAGCATGAGTAGCATGTGCTAACACATCACCGAGTAGCATGAGCAGCATGTGCTAACACACCGAGTAGCATGTGCTAACACACCGAGTAGCATGAGTAGCATGTGCTAACACATCAAGTAGCATGTGCTAACACACTGAGTAGCATAGCATGTGCTAACACACCGAGTAGCATGCACTAACACACCTAGTAGAGTAGCATGTGCTAACACACCGAGTAGCATAACATGTGCTAACACACCGAGTAGCATGCGCTAACACACCTAGTAGAGTAGCATGTGCTAACACACCTAGTAGAGTAGCATGTGCTAACACACCGAGTAGCATAGCATGTGCTAACACACCGAGTAGCATGCATGCGCGTCTGGATGGACGTGTCTGCTAAATTATGGCGTAAATGTCACGTATTTCCCAGGAGAACGGCATCTTTTCCTGATGTGTGTTTCCTGGCGAACAGCATCTTTTCCTGATGTGGATGTTGATGTGTGTTTCCAGGCGAACAGCATCTTTTCCTGATGTGTGTTTCCAGGCGAACAGCATCTTTCCCTGATGTGGATGTTGATGTGGCTGAGGACACACCATGGGGGAAGACGAGGTGTTCTAACATCTGGCCATGACCCTGACCGCTCTGAATCGGAGTCTTTGCTTTGTACTTGAGATGTTTATCAAACGCTGAGGACGAGACACTCATCCCCCCGGGAGAGTCCCTCAGGGATCCCGTCTTACCCCCCTCTCCTGCCCCTGAGGGATGCCTCTGCCAGGCATTCTAATGCCCCAATCACACCCCTCTGGCGCCACAGCGGTCAGTCCTGCCGGACGCTCCCCCTCCCCCGGCGGGGATTAGCGTACGCACTCAGCTGAATAATTAAGCAGATAAGGCGGCCATCGCTGCTGAATGAGTGAGACCAATTCCACTAGCAGATGAGCCTCCACGGCGCCTGGACAGGGCTGAGCACGTCTGCATCAATTAGAGTGCCGCGCGCTAAATGGCAGCCGTGTCACTCCACGAGCCAGGAGAGCTCCGCAGGGACGCAACAGACCAGACGCGCGTGTGTGTGTGTGTGTGTGTGTGTGCGTGTGTGTGCAGAAGCAACATGATATGTGTGTTTGTGTGGAGAAGAAATGAGAAAAAATTACGACAAAGATGAGGAGAGATAGTGTGTGTGTGTCTGAGCATGTGTGTGACACATCCGCAGTGACTACAGAGACAAGACAAGAGTGTGTGTGTGTGTGTAGAGCAGTGTTTTTCAACCTTTTTTTCATCCACACTTTTGACACTTAAAATGTCCCACAGCACACTAACATCCTGTGTGAAGAAAAAATAAACATACCATAGCCTAAAATTTCAAATAATACACAGATATGGCCTTATTATGGCTTCTATGCAAGACCTGCTTAATAAAACAAGCGCCCTCTGTTTCATTTGTAGGTGACTATATCTAATTTAATTGTTGTTATGAACTGGATATGTGATGATTCTGTGAATACTAGATATGGGGCCCCCGTTGTACAATGCCTGCATACCACAAATAGTGTAATCATACAATCAATGAGAGCATGTGGTTATAAATTATTTGATGCAACAGTTGCTTTTCTGGACCAGTGAGTGACATTTGGGTAATTTTCTGCGGCACACCTGATGATCTCTCACGGCACACTAGTGTGCCCCGGCACAGTGGTTGAAAAACACTGCTGTAGAGTATTTGTGTGTGTGTGTGTAGAGGATTCGTACTCTACACTGTTTTTGTACAGTATACTGCCCTTTTGGGCGGCCGTTTTCCCCATCTGAAGTGGTGTTTTATGTGTGCTAGCCAGCTCTCTGCATTGACTCCCAAAACAGACACAGACACACACTCACTCACACACACACTTACTCACACACTCACACACACACACAAACAGACAGGTCACCATGGGGAGCCGGACTGTGGTCAGAGGGGCTTCTCTCTCTTTCTCTCTCTCTGTCTCTCTTTCTCTCCCTCTGGCTCTCTCTCTTTCTGGTTAATGAATGTGTGTGTGTGTGTGTGAGAGAGAGTTGTGCTTAATGAACATGTCAGGCATTTTAATAAGAGCCTGAGTAGGACGCAACAAATCAGGCGCAGACGTGGCCCTGATGCGGCCCTGATACGGCCCTGATCTGGCACGGACACGGCCCTGATACGGCACAGATGTGGTCCTGATCTGGCACAGACACGGCCCTGATCTGGGTGCAATTCCGCAGGGTCAACACCTCACCAGAGTGGGTTATATTCTGGAGTCAGATATAGTCTGGAGAAGGGGGTTGTCTTGTGAGGACATTTATTCTCTGCATTTTACCCATCCGGGTGTAGAATGCACACATTCATTCACACACACACACACACACACACACACTAGGAGTACACCTACACATCCAGAGCAGTGGTAGTTGGGTAGGTGGGTAGTTGCATCACCTCCCAGTGTGGTCTCTTCTGATGTTGTGTCTCTCTCTCCCTCCCTCCTCCTCTCTCTCTCCCCCTCCTCTCTTTCCCTCCTCCTCTCTTCCCCCCTCCTCTCTTTCCCTCCTCCTCTCTCTCTCCCTCTCTGTGACTCCAGCACTAGCCTCACAGCGCCCTCTGCTGTCCACTGCCCTGTCCTGCCCCTCTCATCTCCTCTCCTGCCCCTCTCATCTCCTCTCCTGCCCCTCTCATCTCCTGCCCCTCTCATCTCCTATCCTGCCCCTCTCCTCTCCTGCCCCTCTCATCTCCTGCCCCTCTCATCTCCTCTCCTGCCCCTCTCCTCTCCTGCCCCTCTCATCTCCTGCCCCTCTCATCTCCTATCCTGCCCCTCTCCTCTCCTGCCCCTCTCCTCTCCTGCCCCTCATCTCCTGCCCCTCTCATCTCCTGCCCCTCTCCCTCTCCTCTCCTGCCCCTCTCATCTCCTGCCCCTCTCCTGCCCCTCATCTCCTGCCCCTCTCCTCTCCTGCCCCTCTCATCTCCTTAAGGTAGATTGAGTGACTCACTTTCCTCCATCTTACCTGCTTACACTTACAGGTAGATATAGCACAATATAGCACATGTAGATAAAGCACAATATAGCACAATATAGCACAGGTAGATATAGCACAATATAGCACAGGTAGATATAGCACAATATAGCACAGGTAGATATAACACAGGTAGATAAAGCACAATATAGCACATGTAGATAAAGCACAATATAGCACAATATAGCACAGGTAGATATAGCACAATATAACACAGGTAGATATAGCACAATATAGCACAGGTAGATATAGCACAATATAGCACAGGTAGATATAGCACAATATAGCACAGGTAGATATAACACAGGTAGATAAAGCACAATATAGCACAGGTAGATATAGCACAATATAGCACAGGTAGATATAGCACAGGTAGATAAAGCACAATATAGCACAGGTAGATATAGCACAATATAGCACAGGTAGATATAACACAGGTAGATAAAGCACAATATAGCACAGGTAGATATAGCACAATATAGCACAGGTAGATATAGCACAATATAGCACAGGTAGATATAGCACAATATAGCACAGGTAGATATAGCACAATATAGCACAGGTAGATATAACACAGGTAGATAAAGCACAGGTAGATATAGCACAATATAGCACAGGTAGATATAGCACAGGTAGATAAAGCACAGGTGATGCACCTACATCACAACCATGAGAATTCTAAGGGCCCAGCACTGACAGGGGTCCCCAGAGAACATTTCTATATTATCATCAAGTAGGCTGAATAATAAAGTATAAACTGAACAAAATCCAAGATCCATGCTTCTTCATCATTGTTGGCAACATGATCATAATAGCCTTTATATATCAGCCCTCTCCATAGTTCAGTCTTTCATAGGCTTATATAGGCTACTTCGCCCTATTTTTAGTTTTCTTTAGGCCTAATAGGCTGTATGGTAATGTGCTATATGTAATTTGTATATGTGTTCTATATGTATATGTAGTATTCTATATGTATATGTAATATGTACACTATATTGCCAAAAGTATTGGGTCACCTGCCTTGACTCATACTGCATATGAACTTAAGTGACATCCCATTCTTAATCCATAGGGTTTATTATGACATCGGTCCACCCTTTGCAGTTATAACAGCTTTAACTCTTCTGGGAAGACTTTCCACAAGGTTTAGGAGTATGTCTATGGGAATTTTTGACCATTCTTTCAGAAGCGCATTTTCACACACTGATGTTGGACGAGAAGGCCTGGCTCTCAGTCTCCGCTCTAATTCATCCCAAAGGTGTTCTATTGTGTTGAGGTCAGGACTCTGTGCAGGCCAGTCAAGTTCATCCACACCAAACTCTGTCTTCATGTCTTTATGTCCAGGAAATGGGTTGCTTTGTGCACAGTCATGTTGGAAAATATGTGCATACTGTATACATATGTATATCTAATATGTAGTATTCTATATGTATATGTAGTATTTTATATGTATTTCTAATATGTATACACTCTTAAAACGAATGTATTGAAAACAACACAACTTGCGTTGTTTTTAACACATCTCTGTGTCCAGCTAGGGACAATACAGTTTGTGTTGTTTCCTGTTTTTAGTTGTTACACAATATGTGTTGAAAATAACACGGCATGCGTTGAAAACAACACAGCATGCATTGTTTTTGCGAGTGTATGTAGTATTATATATGTGTGTTATACATGTATGTAGTATTATATATGTGTGTTATGTATACATATCTGTAGTATTATATATGTGTGTTATGATACATGTCTGTAGTATTATATATGTGTGTTATACATGTATGTAGTATTATATATGTGTTATGTAAACATGTATGTAGTATTATATATGTGTGTTATGTAAACATGTCTGTAGTATTATATATGTGTGTTATGATACATGTCTGTAGTAGTATATATGTGTGTTATGCAAACATGTCTGTAGTATTATATATGTGTGTTATACATGTATGTAGTATTATATATGTGTGTTATGTAAACATGTATGTAGTATTATATATGTGTGTTATCTGTACATGTCCTGTCCCTGTACCCCCTGGAGTAGCATTTGGAGGACCAAAATAATTTTCTTTCATAAGGCTTTCAGTTGTTGGTTTTAATGTGTCATTTGTGGATAGAGGATATGTTATTTACATACAAAACAAATGTGTTGTCCCTATCTGGACATAGAGATGTGTTAAAAAACAACGAAATTGTGTTATTTTCAATTATTGTTATTATTATTGTGTAACGAAAAAAATCAACTTGTTGACACATTTGTTTTAAGAGTGTACACTGATCTATGTTCATTAGTATGAATTAACTCTCAATATGAAGAATCCATTAAATCAATAATTAGTTCAAATCGTTTACGCCGGTCTGGGAATTTCATGCTTCTCTGCAGAGGAGGATGACAGAAGGTATAATCATGTTTTAAAAGCCTTAATCACACTCACAGGGACAGAAGGAAAAGCAGTAATCATGAGTCCATTGTGAGGAAATTCATATTGTCCAAGACAAACACATTCACACACACACACACACACACACACACACATTTTTTACACTGCTCTGGTGCCATGGACCCTCTGTGTGTGTGTGTGTGTGTGTGTGTGCAATTACATATAATCAGATTCAGTAACAACAATAGAACCAACAAACAAGTGATTGCAGAAGCATTAATAACAGGCAGCTCCAGGGCCGTGTGTGTGTGTGTGTGTGTGTGTACGTGTCTGTGTGTGTGTGTGTGTGTCTGTGTGTGTGTGTGTGTGTACGTGTCTGTGTGTGTGTGTGTGTGTGTGTGTGTATGCATTAATATCAGGCAGTACACCTCCTCCTGAGCACCTCCAGGGCATCTCAGCATTCAGCTGCAGCTCCCACTCCCCACAATGCAACTCTATTATTCGCCTGATTTCTCTGCAGGGGGTTACCCACAATGCAACTCTATTATTCGCCTGATTTCTCTGCAGGGGGTTACCCACAATGCAACTATTATTCGCCTGATTGTCAATATAACATAAATAACACTCTAATAAACAACATAAACAACACAACATAAACAACTATAATATCCATCCAGCCTGTAGGACACACCTGACCTATGTGTGTGTGTGTGTGTGTGTGTGTGTGTGTGTGTGTAAGGTCCATAACACTGCTATGAGCCCATGACTACAGTACCACTCCATCTCTCATGTGAATCTAGAGTAGCGCTCCATCTCTCATAATTTAATCTAGAATAGCGCCTCATCTCTTTTTTGAATCTAGAGTAGCGCTCCATCTCTCATGTGAATCTAGAATAGCGCTCCATCTCTCATGTAAATCTAGAGTAGCGCTCCATCTCTCATAATTTAATCTAGAATAGCGCTCCATCTCTCATGTGAATCTAGAGTAGCGCTCCATCTCTCATAATTTAATCTAGAATAGAGCTCCATCTCTCATAATTTAATCTAGAATAGCGCTCCATCTCTCATGTGAATCTAGAATAGCGCTCCATCTCATTTGAATCTAGAGTAGCGCCTTATCTCTCATTTGAATCTAGAGTAGCGCCTTATCTCTTTTTTGAATCTAGAATAGCGCCTCATCTCTTTTTTGAATCTAGAATAGCGCTCCATCTCTCATGTGAATCTAGAATAGCGCTCCATCTCTCATTTGAATCTAGAGTAGCGCTCCATCTCTCATAATTTAATCTAGAATAGCGCTCCATCTCTCATGTGAATCTAGAATAGCGCTCCATCTCATTTGAATCTTGAGTAGCGCCTTATCTCTCATTTGAATCTAGAGTAGCGCCTTATCTCTTTTTTGAATCTAGAATAGCGCCTCATCTCTTTTTTGAATCTAGAATAGCGCTCCATCTCTCATGTGAATCTAGAATAGCGCTCCATCTCATTTGAATCCAGACTAGCGCTCCATCTCTTATTTGAATCTAGAATAGTGCTCAATCTCTCATTTGTTTGGTGTTGACTTGTCCACATGTAGCGTTATAACTCAAGAAGTGGTGACTGCCATCAATGTCATCCGGAAACCTAAATGTATTAAAACACCTTCTGTGGCAGAGTTCAGATTGATAGCGCAAGGCTTCCGTGACAAAGTGAAATTCCCTCAGGTTGTTGATGCTATAGATGATACTCATATAAAAGTTTAAGAGTGGAGGTGCCGTTGTTGACTCTGGGCGATTCGGCTCATCCTCTACTCTCGTGGTTAATGAAGCCACACCCTGAGGGTATAGGAGTAACACCAGATCCAGTAGATTTCACCCATCGCCTCAGCCTAGCTAGAATGATGGTGGAGCGTGCCTTTGGTGCCTTAAAGGATGTCGGAGGTGTCTGATCAAATTAAATGACACAGACATACACTCATCAGCCACATAGTGTCAGCTTGCTGTGTCCTTCACAACTTCTGTCAAATACAAATAGAGGAATTTGTGGCCAGTGACTGAGGAAGAACCAGGGGCTGAAGAAAATGGAAGATTAGGATATCTGCAGGATAATGGAAGATTAGGATATCTGCAGGATAATGGAAGAATTGGTCGCTGTTAGAAGTGCACCGAGTTGCGGATCTACACGATCGCCCACTACTTCAGACTGTGCTTCCAGTGATCTCCAGACTGCAGTCTACAAGGCCTAACGTTAACGTGATCTCCAAACTGCCAGTGAATTCACCGGGTTGATCATTTGCTAACGTTAAAGAACTTTGTTGGCATATCGGTTGTGAAGACACTCTGTGCAGTTTTCACGGATCATCATTGCCCTTGGACATTTTCAGCTGGTTTTGGAAATTGGACTAATTTCAACATCACCTTTCCCCCTTTTTAAATATATTTTCATTTTTTGCCCACTTTTTATTTGTTTATTTGTTTTGTTGTCTGTCTTGTATGTCTGGTGTCACAAGCACGCTGGCCACTACGCCGCTCCGTCCAGCATTTTTTGTATTTGTTATTTTTTAAATGTATTTGTCATGTCTTGATGTCATGGGCACGCTGGCGATTACGCCGCTCCATCCGGCATCGTTTGTCTTGTTATGTGTCTTGTTTGTTAGAGCGCTTTGGGTTGCACTATGTGCATGTTAAATGCGCTTTAAAAATAAAACTGACTTGACTTGACTTGACTTGAATGGAAGATTAGGATATCTGCAGGATAATGGAAGATTAGGATATCTGCAGGATAATGAAAGATTAGGATATCTGCAGGATAATGGAAGGAGGGGGGGGGTTGAGATTAGACATGCTCCCTGTCAGTATTTTTAAAGAATGTAAATTACTTGCTAAAGAAAAGACAGATTACAACTGTTGTGTTATAATATAGTGATTTATTATTATTATTATTATTGTTAACATTATTATTACAAGTATTGACATTCTCAACAATCAATTCAATACATTAAAATCAAAACTCCATCTCAAAAGAACTGCTGTGCAGTTTATGTCATGTAACACAGACGAGATGCATCCTCCTGTTGGCATGGGAAACGGGTGCTGGGGTTGGCATGGAAACGGGTACTGGGGTTGTGGGGGTTGGCATGGGAAACAGGTACTGGGGTTGGCATGGAAACGGGTACTGGGGTTGTGGGAGTTGGCATGGGAAACGGGTACTGGGGTTGGCATGGGAAAGGGGTACTGGGGTTGTGGGGGTTGGCATGGGAAAGGGGTACTGGGCTTGTGGGTGCAAAGCTCCAATGAGACTAGTCATAACCTGCATGAACATATTATTTGTAGCCTGCTGTTGGCCTTGCATGGCCAATAAGAGCCTCTCCTACGCCTCCTGTTGTGCCATCATCAGGTTGTCAAGAGCTGCAGCCTCGTCTGCCTGGCAAACTCTGTCTGCGTCCATCATCTCCACCATGAATCTTCTTTGGTCAGCCTGCCACTGCTGCAGCTCCTCATGGCTATGTCCTGGACTGGGGGACAGGGATGGCAAGCCGACCTCCCTCTCTACTGCTACTGGTCCCTGCTGCAGCTACACTGTTGACGTTGACTGACTCCTGAATTGGCTCAGGATCAGTATCTGTTGAGCAAAATAAAAAAAAACATCATTAATTTCCACCAGCACAGAACGCTCTTTATTTTGTAATTACAAGGACATTGGTTACCATGGGACTCATCATCGCTGGTGTAACTGCCGCTGGTTACCATGGTTACCATGGGACTCATTATCGCTGGTGTAACTGCCATTGGTTACCATGGGACTCATCATCGCTGGTGTAACTGGTGTTGGTTACCATGGTTGCCATGGGACTCATCATCGCTGGTGTAACTGCCGTTGGTTACCATGGTTGCCATGGGACTCATCATCGCTGGTGTAACTGGTGTTGGTTACCATGGTTGCCATGGGACTCATCATCGCTGGTGTAACTGGTGTTGGTTACCATGGTTGCCATGGGACTCATCATCGCTGGTGTAACTGGTGTTGGTTACCATGGTTGCCATGGGACTCATCATTGCTGGTGTAACTGGTGTTGGTTACCATGGTTGCCATGGGACTCATCATTGCTGGTGTAACTGCCGTTGGTTACCATGGTTGCCATGGGACTCATCATTGCTGGTGTAACTGGTGTTGGTTACCATGGGACTCATTGCTGGTGGTTACCATGGGACTCATTGCTGGTGGTTACCATGGGACTCATTGCTGGTGGTTACCATGGGGCTCATTGCTGGTGGTTACCATGGGACTCATCCCCTCTGGTGGACTTGGCAACATCCGGCTTGGTGGAGGAGTTTGTCCAGATCCGGTGGGAACCGCCCCTTTCCTCCCCACTCCTATTAAGGCGGTCCCTCCTCTTCACGTTTTCTAACCTTAGCCCTGCACTGGTCCACAGAGCGGTTGAAGCCACAATCCTTTAAGCGATCGCTAAACACTTTAAACACAATACTGTTTTTGTGGGTGTTATCCAACATAGAGGATATCTCCTCGTCGGCCCAGATCATGTCAATCAAGTGTTTTTAACCTCTTCGGAGCTCCAGGTCAGACCCCTGTTTGCCATCTTGGTAGCTAGTGAAAGTTTATTACACACAGGTAGCTGCACTTTGTCTGTCTAGGTTAACGTTATGCTAAAGAACTTTGCTCGGTTCGTTAACGTTTTTTTTTTTCAATATTATATTCTGGAAAACGTAATTCCATACACAAGCGCCAAATAGCCCAGTTCAGCACATGGACTGTATATATAGAACTGTACTAGGCCACTAGTTCTATACAGGCAATGGTTTAGCACATTAGCAGCCTAACAGGTTAGCACATATTCCAAACCAATAGCTGTAAGCCAACTGTTTATCCAATTTATGCTATTTATTCCAAATGCATTCAATCTCTCTGGTGAGCTTTATTTGGGCATAGCTAGAAAATGGCTTGACAAATAACAATATCATGGTGATTTATCTGGGCATACAAAGGCTTGACAAATACAAAAAACATGTTACGATGTGTACTAAAATGTAAGCACAAGAGAGTTGTTCCGCTACACTGGGCCGAACACACCACTTCCTCCAGGCACTCTCGGCCCGCTTGTTTTGTTCAGAACAGAGCGATTGCTGCTTTCACATAATACCAATCAAACTGAACTTTGGGGGAAATTCTCTATGTTCCGATTCAAAGAGCCAGGTGTGAAAGCGCCCCATGTGAGGCTCACCCTGTGCCCAGTTCACGCCATCATCTCTTATGGTCCCCATGTGTGGTAGCCCACCCTGTGCCCAGTTCACGCCATCATCTCTTATGGTCCCCATGTGTGGTAGCCCACCCTGTGCCCAGTTCACGCCATCATCTCTTATGGTCCCCATGTGTGGTAGCCCACCCTGTGCCCAGTTCACGCCATCATCTCTTATGGTCCCCATGTGTGGTAGCCCACCCTGTGCCCAGTTCACGCCATCATCTCTTATGGTCCCCATGTGTGGTAGCCCACCCTGTGCCCAGTTCATCATCTCTTATGGTCCCCATGTGTGGTAGCCCACCCTGTGCCCAGTTCACGCCATCATCTCTTATGGTCCCCATGTGTGGTAGCCCACCCTGTGCCCAGTTCACGCCATCATCTCTTATGGTCCCCATGTGTGGTAGCCCACCCTGTGCCCAGTTCACACCATCATCTCTTATGGTCCCCATGTGTGGTAGCCCACCCTGTGCCCAGTTCACGCCATCATCTCTTATGGTCCCCATGTGTGGTAGCCCACCCTGTGCCCAGTTCATCATCTCTTATGGTCCCCATGTGTGGTAGCCCACCCTGTGCCCAGTTGGTCTCTCCGTCTAAACTGTTTCTGTTCTTCCTCCTCTTTTTCCCTTATTCTCCTGCTCCTCTTCAGCTCTCTCTCTCTCTCTCTCCCTCTCTTTCTCTCTCTTTTCCCCCTGCCTAGTGGCATTGTTCCTCTCTCTCTCTCTCTCTCTCTCTCTCTCTCTCTGTATTATTCTGTCGTTCACTTGACATTCAGTGGTTATTGATGGTGTGTCGGTGCTGGAGGTACGTGTGCCCTTTGGACTGGGCGAAGCGTCTCACCGATGACCGATAAATGAAAATATCAGCAGGGGCAGATCGATTTCATCGCCGGGGCAACGGGAATGACCACATGTCAGCCACACTGCCATTGTTTGGCTTTCTCTCCACACCTAGATACCTCTCTCTCTCACACACACACACACACACACACCTCCATCATTGCCATCTCTCTCTCTCACACACACCAGCATACACACCTCCAGCATTGCCATCTCTCTCTCCCTCACACACGCACAAGCAAGGCAAGGCAAGGCAATTTATTTATATAGCGCATTTTATACCCCAGGTAGACACAATGTGCTTTACATAGCTAAGGCATTACCTCAAATAAAAGTAAACAGGTGTAAAACATATCACAAGTATAAAATATATCAGAGTAGTAGAATAATTAAAAACAATAAAAGCAATAAAAATAAATTAAAAACAGGAAAAAGCCATAGAGAAGAGGGTGGTCTTCAATTGGGTTTTAAAAGTGGCAATGGTTGGAGCAGTCTTAACTCATTGAATGCCAAACTGTTTTCGGAAGCTTTGTCCTAGAGTGCCAGCAATCTAGACCATTGTTGATGATTTTTGTACAGCCACAGCATATTCTGTGTTATAGCTATGAACACATATACAATGTTCCTAAGAAATCCCAAGCTAAACAGTGGCTAGTTTTCATCAAAATCGCTGTTTTCTTCTAGAAATGGAGATATATCGTCTTTCATGAAATATGAAGTGTTGCCTGTAAACTTTCCGGGAAGTGATCAGCGAGACCTGGCGAGACTGCCACCTAGTGATAGACCCACGAAAATGGCCTGGTTTTGAGCTGATGTGGATGCGTCACTGATTCGACCCAAAGCGGCAAACGAGTTATGATAAAATGTCCAGATAAAATGTCCAGATGGTGCGTTTTCATGAGTTTTCGATCGTCATATATTTCATTTCCATTCATCACAGAGTTCCCAAAATCACATATAAGGTGTGTTAGAGTGTCTAGTTTCTAGTTTTAAAAAAAGCTAAAAACATATTACGTTTTTGGCACTCAACGCATGGGAAGGAAAAACGTAATTTTACGTTTTTGGCACTCAATGAGTTAATGTGCTCAGTGAGTTTGTTCCGTATCTGGACTGCATGGTAGCTAAAAGCAGCTTCACTCTGTTTGGTGTGAGTAGAAGGTATGCATAATACCTGGCTGTTCTGTGATCTAAGAGGTCTGAGGGGGATGTAAAATTTAAACATGTCTGATATATATGTTGGCAGTGCTTTAAAAACCAGTAGCAGTTCAAATCTATCCTAAAAGAAACTGCCAGCCAATGCAGGGACTTAAGTATAGGGGTGATATGTTCTCTTCTGCTTGTCTTTGTTAGGACTCGTGCTGCAGTGTTTTGAACTAATTGAAGTTGTCTAATTGTCTTTTTTGGGAGTCCTGTGAAGAGCCCGTTGCAATAGTCTAGCCAGCTTGAGATAAAAGCATGGACAAGCTTTTCAGCTTGGCAATGTTTTTCAGGTGATAAAATGATGTCTTAGTTACAGCTCTCATATGATCATCAAAGTTGAGGCACACACACCTCCAGCATTGCAACCTCTCTCTCTCTCTCTCTCACACACACACACCTCCAGCATTGCAACCTCTCTCTCTCTTTCTCACACACACACACACCTCCAGCATTGCAACCTCTTTCTCTCTCTCTCTCTCTCTCACACACACACACACCTTCAGCATTGCAACCTCTCTCTCTCTCACACACACACACACCTCCAGCATTGCAACCTCTCTCTCTTTCACACACACACACCTCCAGCATTGCAACCTCTCTCTCTCTCACACACACACACACCTCCAGCATTGCAACCTCTCTCTCTCTCACACACACCTCTAGCATTGTGACTTCTCTCTCTCTCTCTCTCTCTCTCACAGGGTGCAGTGTTGTTACAGTAGGTGTTGTTAGGTGTTGTTTGGTGTCAGGGTGCAGTATTGTTGGGTGTTGTTAGGTGTCGGTGCAGTGTTGTTAGGTGTCAGGGTGCAGTGTTGTTGGATGTTGTTAGGTGTCAGGGTGCAATGTTGTTAGGTGTTGTTTGGTGTCAGAGTGCAGAGTTGTTAGGTGCCAGGATGCAGTGTTGTTAGGTGTCAGGGTGCAGTGTTGTTAGGTGTTTTTTGGTGTCAGGGTGCAGTGTTGTTAGGTGTCAGGGTGAAGTGTTGTTAGGTGTCAGGGTGCAGTGTTGTTAGGTGTCAGGGTGCAGTGTTGTTGGGTGTTGTTTGGTGTCAGGGTGCAGTGTTGTTAGGTGTTTTTTGGTGCTGTGAGGTGTCAGGGTTATTACCACATGTATCTGGTTGCAAGGTTGGGAGAGGTGACTTTTCTATTCGCCACAGGCTTTTTCCCTGTCGTCTGGACAGCCTGATATCTGACTTTTTGACTGCCCTGCTGGCCACACTGGGCATTACAGGCTGTGTGGTCTTCGTACCTTTGATGATCATGTGTTCTGGCAAGATCCTGTTTCCATCCTCACACCTGTTGTGTCACTTCCTGTTTTACAGCCGTCATGACGACCATAAACTCGGAGGAGCCGACTCAGAAAGTGTGTTTTAATTTAGTGATCAGTGACCTTGCCTATTTAAGTAATGAGAGTGAGGTTGGCTGCTTGTTGTGTTGTTGCAAGGGAGGCCGCCGGGGTTGGAGAGCATGATTGGGACATCAAGTCAGGTACTTCAGGGCACAAGAGTTCTGCATGAGTCTCCAAGCCAGGGGCGCTGCTAGAACATTTGGGCCCTATGACAGACAATAAGTCTATATATAGCAGGGGTGGGCAAACTTTTTGGCTCAAGGGCCACACTGGGTTTTGAAAATTGGCCGGCGGGCCGCACAACAACCACCCCCCCCCCCCACGACACACACATAAAAAAATACATTTTTATAGCCTATAATTTAGTATGAAAAGTATTTGTTTTAAAATGTGAATTGCTTACTGCTAATTTTATGCTGTTTAACAAATAATAATAAAAATAAATTGTGCACTGTCGCTTTAAGACAGTCGCTTTAATTCACGTTTATTTCTCAATGATCTTCTGACTGCTCCGCTATGGCTAGTGCTGTACCTACGACTGGGCCCTCTCACAGTTTTTAAATGGTCAGTAGTGGGAACTACTGTTGCCTTCATGATTTCCTTTTAAAAGTTTCTTATAAGAAGGACACATCACTTATCAACAATGACAAGCCAGACCCTGCGTCTCTCTCTCCCTCTCGTGAGTGCAGACGCGTTCCCAATTAAATGGATCGCATAATGTTCACGTTAGATCTGCTGCAAAGGAGATAACTAAGAGTTAACTTGGTTTAACATGATGTTATCTCTATTTAACATGATGTTTTGACATTGACATTGTAAACGTTCTCTAAGGAGAGTGAAAAGCAGTTTGCAGTAAAGCTAACCAACTATCGCAGGAAAAAAAACAGCGAGCAGCCTGATAACCAAATTAAATGCTTGGCGGGCCGGATGAAAGTGCTTGGCGGGCCGGATCCGGCCCGCAGTTTGCCCACCCCTGATATATAGAATTATCAGGGGGGCTCTGTCAGTGCCCCTGTCAGTGCTGGGCCCTTAGAATTGTCCTAACTCCACCCCCCTAGCGGCACCCCTGCTCTGAGCTTAAAATCCGATCAGACTTTGCATTCAAGTAATTATTCCTCTATCGGAGGATATCAGAATTTCTGTATATCCAACGTCTCATGAAGGCAGCATCTCACTGTTTCTGTTCATTATCCTAATTGCTTTAATTTCACCTGTTCATTATCCAAATTGCTTTAATTTCACCCTTGTTGTTTTGGTTGTACTGCTTTGTATCCAAAGGCAACATAAATAATGTGACATCACTATGTTGTACTCGGGTCCAGCTGCCCTGCATTGGGACATCTGTGACATCTTTGGCCACAGCAGACGACCTCATAGCAGTCTACGACCTCATAGCAGTCTACGACATAACAGTCTACGACCTCATAGCAGTCTACGACATAGCAGTCTACGACATAGCAGTCTACGACCTCATAGTCTACGACATAGCAGTCTACGACATAGCAGTCTACGACCTCATAGCAGTCTACGACATAGCAGTCTATGACATAGCAGTCTACGACCTCATAGCAGTCTACGACATAGCAGTCTACGACCTCATAGCAGTCTACGACCTCATAGCAGTCTACGACATAGCAGTCTACGACCTCATAGCAGTCTACGACCTCATAGCAGTCTACGACATAGCAGTCTATGACATAGCAGTCTACGACCTCATAGCAGTCTACGACATAGCAGTCTACGACCTCATAGCAGTCTACGATACGACCTCATAGCAGTCTACGACCTCATAGCAGTCTACGACATAGCAGTCTACGACCTCATAGCAGTCTACGGCATAGCAGTCTACGACCTCATAGCAGTCTACGACATAGCAGTCTACGGCATAGCAGTCTACGGCATAGCAGTCTACGACCTCATAGCAGTCTACGACCTCATAGCAGTCTACGACAGCAGTCTATGACCTCATAGCAGTCTACGACATAGCAGTCTACGGCATAGCAGTCTACGACCTCATAGCAGTCTACGACCTCATAGCAGTCTACAGCATAGCAGTCTACGACCTCATAGCAGTCTACGACATAGCAGTCTACGGCATAGCAGTCTACGACATAGTAGTCTACGACCTCATAGCAGTCTACGACATATCAGTCTACGACCTCATAGACGTCTACGACATGGCAGTCTAGGACCTCATAGCAGTCTACGACCTCATAGCAGTCTACGACCTCATAGCAGTCTAGTCTACGACATAGCAGTCTACGACCTCATAGCAGTCTACTACATAGCAGTCTACAACATAGCAGTCTACGACCTCATAGCAGTCTACGACATAGCAGTCTACGACCTCATAGCAGTCTACGACATAGCAGTCTACGACATAGCAGTCTACGACCTCATAGCAGTCTACGACCTAGCAGTCTACGACCTCATAGCAGTCTACGACATAGCAGTCTACGACCTCACAGCAGTCTACGACCTCATAGCAGTCTACGACATAGCAGTCTACGAAATAGCAGTCTACGACCTCATAGCAGTCTACGACCTCATAGCAGTCTACGACATAGCAGTCTACGACAGCAGTCTATGACCTCATAGCAGTCTACGACATAGCAGTCTACGGCATAGCAGTCTACGACCTCATAGCAGTCTACGACATAGCAGTCTACGACCTCATAGCAGTCTACGACCTCATAGCAGTCTGCGACATAGCAGTCTACGACCTCATAGCAGTCTACGGCATAGCAGTTTACGACCTCATAGCAGTCTACGACCTCATAGCAGTCTACGACATAGCAGTCTATGACCTCATAGCAGTCTACGACCTCATAGCAGTCTACGGCATAGCAGTCTACGACATAGCAGTCTACGGCATAGCAGTCTACGTCATAGCAGTCTACGACCTCATAGCAGTCTACGACATAGCAGTCTATGACCTCATAGCAGTCTACGACATAGCAGTCTACGGCATAGCAGTCTACGACCTCATAGCAGTCTACGACCTCATAGCAGTCTACGACATAGCAGTCTACGGCATAGCAGTCTACGACCTCATAGCAGTCTACGACCTCATAGCAGTCTACGACCTAGCAGTCTACGACCTCATAGCAGTCTACGACCTCATAGCAGTCTACGACATAGTAGTCTACGACATCATAGCAGTCTACGACCTCATAGCAGTCTACGACCTAGCAGTCTACGACCTCATAGCAGTCTACGACCTCATAGCAGTCTACGACCTCATAGCAGTCTACGACATAGCAGTCTACGACCTCATAGCAGTCTACGACATAGCAGTCTACGACCTCATAGCAGTCTACAAAATAGCAGTCTACGACCTCATAGCAGTCTACGACATAGCAGTCTACGGCATAGCAGTCTACGACCTCATAGCAGTCTACGACATAGCAGTCTACGACCTCATAGCAGTCTACGACATAGCAGTCTACGGCATAGCAGTCTACGACCTCATAGCAGTCTACGACCTCATAGCAGTCTACGACATAGTAGTCTACGACATCATAGCAGTCTACGACCTCATAGCAGTCTACGACCTAGCAGTCTACGACCTCATAGCAGTCTACGACCTCATAGCAGTCTACGACATAGCAGTCTACGACCTCATAGCAGTCTACGACCTCATAGCAGTCTACAAAATAGCAGTCTACGACCTCATAGCAGTCTACGACATAGCAGTCTACGACATAGCAGTCTACGACCTCATAGCAGTCTACGACATAGCAGTCTACGACCTCATAGTAGTCTACGGCATAGCAGTCTACGACCTCATAGCAGTCTACGGCATAGCAGTCTACGACCTCATAGTAGTCTACGGCATAGCAGTCTACGGCATAGCAGTCTACGACCTCATAGCAGTCTACGACCTCATAGCAGTCCACAACCTCATAGCAGTCTACGACCTCATAGCAGTCTTCGACATAAATCTCATTCTGCGCAGATCTAGCTGAACATGATGCATGCTGGACTTTTGCACACTGTGTGTGTGTGTGTTCATCTCGCAAACAACACATTCTGTCAGATGTGCATGAAGTCGAATGAGCCTATTGATGTTGGATTCTATATCTTTGGTCTATGACATAATCTCCTCTCTGTTGTCATGGTGAATGAGCCTATTGATGTTGGATTCTATATCTATGACATGATCTCCTTTCTGTTGTCATGGTGAATGAGCCTATTGATGTTGGATTCTATATCTATAGTCTATGACATGATCTCCTCTCTGTTGTCATGGTGACTAGATACACTTTACAGTGTCACACCAGATCAACATAAAGTTTTCAGTACTTACCCAAGGTCCTTCTACCATTTTTCAATCTTTGCAAGACCTTGACGTTTTGTTCCATACGCTGGGTTCTTATCAAAAGACTCAAGGGTGTTTATGTACGTGCAGTGTGTGTATGGGGACAGTAAAAGCGGTGACTTATGATGAAAGGTTGAAGCACTGTGGCGTGTTTAAGATGCCTTCCCAGCATCCTTCACTGTGAGCTACTTGGCTGAATCTCATTCTCTCCCTGGCAAAGCCTTAACTGACATCCACTGATAAGAGATTGAGAAACTATTAGAGCTCAACATGAGAGACTATAAGAGCTCAACATGAGAGACTATTAGAGCTCAACATGAGAGGCTATAAAGAGGCTATACGAGCTCAACATGAGAGGCTATAAAGAGGCTGTACGAGCTCAACATGAGACTTTAAAGAGACTATAAGAGCTCAACATGAGAGGCTAGAAGAGCTCAACATGCTAATAACAGGAATGTGATAGCTTCTGTGACATAGGCTGTGTCTGAAACAATAAAAATCCTACCTTCTAAGATAGCGTTTGGTGGCAGCAAGGCATCGAGGCCTGTCCAAATCACATATTGGTATAAAATGCTGCCTTCGTTTTCACATATTTGATCTAATTCATTTCATTATGAGCCTTTCGTTTCGGACACAGCCATATTGTTAAATTGACACCACCATAAACACTATTCAGAAAAAACATTTCCGTTTCATGGGCTTGCGCTTAACAGGCTCCTAGGCCTGTTTACATGTGTTAATGCTGCCAGTGGTTTTTGCCATGTTCCAGAGGGTTTATGCACTGTAGTGAGATTTGAGAGGTCAACAAACAGTCACTGCTGTTAGCTGGCAGTTGAGGGTAGCTTATTAATTGCTGAACTTGCCCGGCATCTTGAAGGTAAAAGCTGCCACCAGCAATGCCAACGACACAATGCATGCCGTTAGCCCATGAGCCCGGTGTGTGTGTGTGTGTGTGTGTGCATGCATGCATGTTTGTGTGTGTGTTCGTGTGTCATGCTAACCGCTAACCGCTAGCAGCTGAGAGCAGTGGCCGCCAGAGTTCCAATCACTGACGCAGAGAGCATGTGCAGAGAGCAGAGAGCATGTGCAGAGTTGATCACATAGAACTTCTTTAGTGGACAGCTTTCATCACTGACGCAGAGAGCATGTGCAGAGTAGATCACATAGAACTTCTTTAGTGGACAGCTTTCATCAATGAAACATATTATACTGTGAAATTAGACAACATATACAAAAAGACAACACATAGGCTTTTGTGAAAATGTGTAAACAACAACACAATACATACAACAACAGAAGGCAATAATGCGAACCATGTAAATGAGTCATTAGTGTTGGGTGATGTCTCCCCGTGACTAACCCTAAACCTTCTATCATCTAACGTCCTATCAGATGGACCAGCGGGCAGCAGTGACCTGTTATGAGACGAAGAGGAAAAGAACAGGAGGGCTGGTCACTCTGTCGTGTTAACAGGAGGGTAACAGGAGGGCTGGTCACTCTGTCATGTTAACAGGAGGGTAACAGGAGGGCTGGTCACTCTGTCATGTTATCAGGAGGGCTGGTCACTCTGTCATGTTAACATCTGTCCCAGGAGGGCTGGTCACTCTGTCATGTTAACATCCGTCCCAGGAGGGCTGGTCACTCTGTCATGTTAACAGGAGGGCTGGTCATTCTGTCATGTTAACAGGAGGGCTGGTCATTCTGTCATGTTATCAGGAGGGCTGGTCATTCTGTCATGTTAACAGGAGGGCTGGTCACTGTCATGTTAACATCCGTCCCAGAAGGACTGATCACTCTGTCATGTTAACATCCGTCCCGCTGTGACCAGAAGTCAGCCGAGTCAGACCAGAACCCGGAAAAGAACCTACTGGTCCCTGGAGTGTGTGTGTGTGTGTGCGTGCGCTGGAGGCATTGTTACTGGAATGAAGCAGAGGAGAGGAGAGTGTGGTGCCTCAGGCCTGTATGTCCATGTCTGGCCATGTAGACCATGGCTCTATGTCACACACACACACACACACACACACACACACACACACACACACACACACACACAGAGACTGGTCAGAGGGGCCGAGTGCAGATGTCCATGTACACCATGGCTCTATGAGGTCACACACACACACACACACCCAGAGACCGGTCAGAGGGGCC
This sequence comes from Alosa sapidissima, assembly GCF_018492685.1. Taxonomy (NCBI): domain Eukaryota; kingdom Metazoa; phylum Chordata; class Actinopteri; order Clupeiformes; family Clupeidae; genus Alosa; species Alosa sapidissima. The sequence goes on along the minus strand of NC_055972.1, from coordinate 1,476,498 downwards.
GAGTGCAGGTGTCCATGAACACTATGGCTCTATGAGGAGGTCACACACACACACACACACACACACACACACACACACCCAGAGACTGGTCAGAGGGGCCGAGTGCAGGTGTCCATGTACACCATGGCTCTATGAGGAGGTCACACACACACACACACACACACACACACACACACACACACACACACACACACAGATGCACTGGGCCTTCCTTACAGTTTCCACACAGCTGCACTGGGCCTTCCTTACACAGTTTCCACACAGATGCACTGGGCCTTCCTTACACAGTTTCCACACAGATGCACTGGGCCTTCCTTACACAGTTTCCACACAGATGCACTGGGCCTTCCTTACACAGTTTCCACACAGATGCACTGGGCCTTCCTTACACAGTTTCCACACCGCGAAAAGCTA
>NC_055972.1:1451084-1471084 GCF_018492685.1 Alosa sapidissima | reverse complement strand
TTAATTAGTCAAGTTGAGGAAAACTGGAGACAGGCTATGTAGCTTAAAGAATGACATAATCAGGCCGTATAGAATGCAACATTTTCATTAGCCTAACTTAAACATGCTTAACTAGTGTCAATTTAAAGATCTAGCCAGTCTCTATGCTGTTTTCATGGACAGCAAGAATCGTTGTTAGTTCATTGTTTTTAATAGACTACGTTGTTTGATGCTGCAACGTTATCTCCAGTGGTTTAACAGTTTCACGCACAGATGGGCGCACACATTGAATGAGCGCTGACACCACTACCCCCTAATGCTATGCCTCTTTATTTGATAATACTAAATTAAGAAATATTTCCTATTCTGGAAAATCAATCAATCAACCAAAATTTATTTGTATAGCACTTTACAACAACCAGTAGGCGTCCAAAGTGCTTCACATCAGAGACTAAGAATAAAAACAGCATATCAAGCAGTAAAATGTTGTTTCTTTTTCTTTCGGTCCGCGGTTCAATGATACCATTCGATTGTGCGGCAAATTATCCACGGACCAGCAATCTCCTCGTCAAGGAGGCCCTAACCCTGCAGATCATAGACAGAGAAAGCATGCTCTGGGAACAGAACACAGTTGCATGTCCAGTGTAGTCATGGGTCAGTCTACACGGAAAATGACAAGTGTCTTGATGCGGCCGCACCCCCCGCACCTCCACTTCCAACGTCGCTGATTCCGACAGATACGCCCAACACTTTTTCTCTAGTGGTGGTGGAGCTGACCGGACATCTGAGGCTTCAAGCATTATCATCATCCATCGCGTCTGGCCTCTGAAAAAGCTTTTAAGGCTAACCTGCCTGGGCCTGGCCATGTTTGAACCGTCTCACTCATTCGTTTGTTGTTTAACAGATGTTTTTTTAAGCGTGCGCTTCCTATTTCAAATGCAGCATATGCGTGTTGTTTAATAACTTTCACACGGTAGAGCCTGTTCCTTTAAAACATAGCCAAAGGACGGTGTATTCTTGCTTTAGTATAGGCCTACATTAGGCTTATTCTCAAATTCAGATTTTGTTAGGGGGACGGGATTATTAGTCAATTTCAATCGGACATCATCTGACCAGAGAGATTTAATTTTGTCGGACATATCATTTTTTTTTTCGGCCAATGTCCGGCCATTACCGGACAACGGAAACCCTGGTGTGTGTGTGTGTGTGTACCGTAGATGGCGTTGAGTTTTTCAGGGTCTAGTGGAGCATGGTGGTTGTGGTAGGGGTGTGTGTGTGTGTGTGTGTGTGTGTGTGTGTGTGTGTGTGTACCGTAGATGGCGTTGAGTTTTTCAGGGTCTAGTGGAGCATGGTGGTTGTGGTAGGGGTGTGTGTGTGTGTGTGTGTGTGTGTGTGTGTGTGTGTGTGTGTGTGTGTGTGTGTACCGTAGATGGCGTTGAGTTTTTCAGGGTCTAGTGGAGCATGGTGGTTGCGATAGGTGTGTGTGTGTGTGTGTGTGTGTGTACCGTAGATGCCGTTGAGTTTTTCAGGGTCTAGTGGAGCATGGTGGTTGTGATAGGTGTGTGTGTGTGTGTGTGTGTGTGTGTGTGTGTGTGTTTGTGTGTGTACCGTAGATGGCGTTGAGTTTTTCAGGGTCTAGTGGAGCATGGTGGTTGTGATAGGTGTGTGTGTGTGTGTGTGTGTGTGTGTGTGTGTGTGTGTTTGTTTGTGTGTGTACCGTAGATGGCGTTGAGTTTTTCAGGGTCTAGTGGAGCATGGTGGTTGTGATAGGTGTGTGTGTGTGTGTGTGTGTGTGTTTGTGTGTGTACCGTAGATGGCGTTGAGTTTTTCAGGGTCTAGTGGAGCATGGTGGTTGTGGTATGGGGAGGTTTTGCTGCTTCCTCCACGTAGGTTGCTGTTTAAGAGTGTGTGTTTGTCGAACACGCCCACTAGAAGGTTCCGGACCATCGCTGTCGGCGTGGAGCTCTGGTTGGCTCGCCGTAGAGCCCTGGCGTCACAGAACACTCCGGAACCTGGGAACACCTCCTCTTGTTCCACCTGCTCAAACACAAACACGTCATGTGCAGTCACATCGATATACAGACACACACACACAAACATGTCATGTCATGTGCAGTCACATCTATATACAGGCACACACACACGTCATGTGCAGTCACATCGATATACACACTCCAACAGGCACACACACACACACACACACACACACACACGTCATGTACAGTCACATCGATATACACACTCCAACAGGCACACACACACACACACACGTGATGTACAGTCACATCGATATACACACTCCAACAGACACACACACACACACACACACACACACACACACACACACACACACATACGTCATGTACAGTCACATCGATATACACACTCCAACAGGCACACACACATACACACACACACACATGTCATGTGCAGTCACATTGATATACTCACTCCAACAGGCACACACACACACACACACGTCATGTGCAGTCACATTGATATACACACTCCAACAGGCACACACACACACACACACACACACGTCATGTGCAGTCACATTGATATACACACTCCAACAGGCACACACACACACACACGTCATGTGCAGTCACATTGATATACAGTACACACTCCAACAGGCACACACACACACACACACACACACACACACACACACACACACACACACACGTCATGTGCAGTCCAGTGTTTCCCCTAGAAGTATTTCCAGCAGCGCTGCTGTTGATCGTAGGAAGCCCCCCCCCCCACCAAAAAAAAGAACATGTTCAAAAAATGACTCCTTAAATGGTGACTTCTGGTGGATTTTGTGAAAGAAATGATCAGATTGAGTTACAAATTATGACATAACCATCAACACAAGCATTTACAAAGCATGATTATTGCAGTACTTGAACAGGATTATTCATGTTTTTCTTTCACCTTTTTCATTTACATTATTAGTAATTAGGCACTGTACAACGGTACACTGTAGGCCACTGTACAAACTATTACTATTTAGAATTATTTACGATACATGATACAATCAAAATTAATTGATGTCCTATTTTGTTTTTAATTAAAGCATTAAGACAAAAGGCAAAAGATGTTTTTTATTCCTCCCTTTAGTCAATTTCAGCATGGGTGTCTTAACTTTTGCACAGCACTGTATAAACTATATAGACTTCTCTTTCATGTCATTACACTGTATTGGTGCTATGCAAGTCGAATTGAGTGCCTGTCACTTTAATGCCGTGACGGCCCGTGGGGCTGGCTGGATTCTCACGGTTTTAAGCCAACTTAGTAGCGTTGTTGGGCATGGTGCATAAGAATATGTGGATGAAATTAATTATGTTTCCCATGTCATTTGGTAAAATAAATGCTCAAAAACTCGAAGAAAATCTATCTTGGATTATAGGAGATAAGTGTCTGGTATCATTTCTATAATTTTGGTGAGCTCTACAGGAATTACAAACTATCTCCATATGTAAATGGTTGCATATCCTATTACTCAAATTCTTTTTTTGCAACTTAAATTTTTTATTGGATGGATTTTCATAACATTCACAAAAAGTTCTCCTCTAAATCTTTAGACATAAATTAAATATCACATACCAACAAAATGAAAATCCTCATATAAAAGATTACAATCACAGTAAAAATCAAAAGACCAACCAACCAACAGAGAAGCATTATAAAAAGGAAACAAAACTACAGAACAAAACCAAACAAAACAAAACAAAACAAGACACACACCATAAGCTGATGCATAATAGGTCTCCTCCAACCACTATATACACCATCTTACTGTAAGCTGTATGAAATAGTCCCAACTAGAAACCCCATACTCAAGCAGAACAGTTCTCCCCCTCCATAACCTTCAACCATGGAGCCCACCGTTCCTGGAATTGCTCCTCCTGTAGTCTTAATTGAAATGTTACCTTCTCCATTGTGTATTTTCCCCTAACTATGTCCAGCCAGGTGTCATATCTTGGTGGTTCCACCTTAAGCCAGCTAAGGGTGATTGACTTCTTAGCTGCAACAAGAAGAATATGTAACAAGTATATTCTCTTTTTGCTCATTGCCTCAGTCTGAACTGCGCCCAGAATGGCCAAGAGCGGACCCCTCAAAAATATGTGCCAAAATATGTGAAGGTGGTTAGCACATTGTTCCCCACATGCTCTCCAACAGGCCCCTGACTGGTTTGGATTAAATTTGGAGAGGATGTGGGGCGTTCTAAAGAACTTATGAACTATTTTCCATTGAAACTCTCTCCAAATATTGGCATTAGTGACTTTATGTATGTGCAAAGAGATAGTCTCCCAAATGTCTTCCATGATTAGCATACCTAACTCTTTTTCCCATTTTTCTTTGACAGGAAGGTTGTTTGCCTGATCCATGCTGGAAAATATTTTGTACAAAATAGAGATAGGCTTTCCTATGTTTCCTTGTGTTTGAATTTTTGTCAAGTATTTCTCTATGCTACTATCAGCTCTATGTATCTTATCCCAGTCAGGATGTTTTGTCAAAAAGCTTCTAATTTGAAGATATCTGAAAAAGTCTGTTTTAGGTATGTTAAACTCTTCCACTAATTCTTCAAATGATTTCAGCTCTGTGACTCCAAGAAGCTGATGTACAAAATTAAGATTTAGGTGTTTCCACCTTTTGTATCCTGAATCCAGCTGGACAGGAATGAAATCTTTAAGATAGGCAATGCTGGAAAGACCTGATGTTACAGGGAGACTATATGATTTTTGCACCTCCCTCCAAGCTTTAAGTGTAGTTTTGGACCATCTACTGAGTGAATCAGCTATGTCCTTATTACTTGTAAAAGGTATTACTGATAGTTGCATTGAAGAGCAGGAGTTCTTCTCAATCTCTAGCCATCTGGTGTCTGTCTTGTCTGCCATCCATACAATTAGTGCCCTCAATTGACAGGCCCACCAGTATTTTTTCAGGTTGGGCAAACCCCAACCTCCCTGGCTTTTAGGTAGTTGTAGCAATTTATATCTGACTCTTGGCCTTTTCCCTTGCCAGATAAATCTGGAAATAAGTCGAACTAAAGTGGTCAATGTATTATTTGGGAGTACAAGAGGCAGGGCTTGGAAAATAAATAAAAGTTTTGGAAGTACATTCATCCTTATACACTCTATTCTACCAGAAATAGAAAGAGGGAGTACATTCCATCTGTCCAGATCAGCAGATATTTTATTTATCAGTTTACTAAAATCTATATTTTGAGGAATTGTGGTCCCTAAATATGTAATTCCGTCCTTGGGCCATTTAAATGAAAAGGCATCCCTTATCTGTTGGGTAATAAGTGTATTCATAGCCAAAGCTTCGGTTTTATTTACATTAACCTTGTAACCTGATATTTTCCCAAAGGTGGTGAAGTTCTGCATCAGTCTGCGGACAGAGGATAATGGTTCTGAGATATATACAAGCACGTCGTCGGCATACAATGAGATTTTATGTACCTCCTCTCCTATTTCATTTCCCATTAATAAGTGCGTCTTCCCTTATTGTCTGTGCTAAAGGTGCAAACAGTAACGGCGAGAGCGGGCAGCCCTGGCGTGGTCCCCTATGTAAAGTAAATGTATTAGACATGTGTCCATTGACCCTTACTAAGCTCTGAGGGGCAGTATACAGGAGCTTTATCCACCCAATGAATTTTGGTCCGAAACCAAACTTTTCCAAAGTTTTGAATAGGAAAGGCCACGAAACAAGGTCAAAGGCTTTCTGCGCGTCGACTGCTAATGCCATGCAAGGATGTTGACTTCTCTTACTTTGTTCCATAACATTTAAAACCAGATTAAAATCTCCCCCGATCAATAGAACACCGTTCGCTTTATCCAAGACCAAGTCAAATATGTTCTTAGTAAAATGTGGACAGTTTTCGTTTGGCGCATACACATTTAACAAAGACAAGGCAACCCCATCAACTGATCCATTTACTAGGAGATAGCGCCCATCTTTATCCTTGTAATAGGAATCTATACAGAAATTAAAGGATCTGTTTATCAGAACCGCAACCCCTTTCTTTCGCCCTGATGGGTGTGATGAGTGATATACTTGTGATGCCCATGATTTATTTATTTTTTTAAGGTTCTGATTTGGATAAATGGGTCTCCTGAAGTAAGGCGCTGTCACACTTCATTTGTTTAAGTTGGTTTAAGATTTTTTTTCCTTTTGATCGGATTATGCAGCCCCTTAACGTTATATGAGACTACCTTACAGCTACACATGTTTGATTATAGTGGTAATAATGTAGTTGAATCCTCCATACCTTGACAACATATAATATGGACTTAAGACCCCATGGTGTGTGTAAAACAAAAAAATAATAAACAATTAAAAGAACTATATACATTAACTAGAAACAAAGAACAGAAACTTCCACTCAGTGGCCCACATTCTAACGAGCCTTCCCTGCCAGCCCCATAGAACTCAGGAGCAATGGCAGAGTAAAAAAGGAGTGTCCAGACTATCCTAGTCTGGGCCAAGACTGTCTGGTGTTGAGACAGCAACACAGGCATACCGATGAAACGATATCCCTGCGCCCCCCAGGACCCCACCCCTTCTAATATTCTAATTATTTAGAAACAGTAGTCGTATACCATGAGCGACATGGATACAATAACAGAGAGTTTGAAAAGTATTCGCTTTGGATTATTACAGTAAAAGAACAAAAAAGGTTCAAATAAAATAGAGATACCAAGACCCTAAAACCTATTGGTAATGGGTATAACTGACTTGCTGTCCAGAGCATATCAGGGTCATACAAATGAAATACAAGCTATTGACCAGTTACTTATGCAGCACCTCACTTATCTGTTTGAAACCATTTAAGACCAAAAAGTAATTTAAGATAGAAAAAAAATATATAGAGATTAATGGGGGGAAAGTATTGTCCATCCAGGTAGAAAAAAAGTGTCCTTATTTTTCTCCACTCGACTCCCACAGTCAGATGTTATTTTAGTCCAGAGTTTTCAAAAGATTGGCAGAATGCAATAACTCGCCATACTCACTTTCAGCCGGAGAGTGATTGAATATCTCTCACCAAGGTACGCGAAATAGGCTCTTTATCTTGGTTGTGTCTAGTGGACCATCCCAGCTGATGCAGTTCTTTGTCCATCAACTCTGCTTCGGATAGTGTCACGCCGATCCCCAATTGTTTCAGTTGTTCCGCGGCCTCCCATGCTGAGTTGAAAGTCTTCTCTCCCTCCTCGAGATAGACTCGTAACGTTGCTGGATATCCAGACCTGAACTTGATGCTGCGTTCTTTTAGCTGCCGTTTGATCTCGGTGTTCTCCACTCGTCGTCTTTGAACTGTCGCCGAGTAATCATTGTCCATCCTGATCTGAGAGCCCTCATACTGCACATTCTTCATATTCCAACATTTAAACAGGATTCGCTGCTTAGTTTGGAAGTGAAGGAACTTCACTATGATGGATCTTGGGGCTTTTGACGCAGACCTTGAGACGAGGGATCTGTGGGCATGCTCTTTCACACCATAAATCCGCAAATTCGACCTCCTTGCGCGATTCTCAATGTCTTCACAATGTGCTTCTAGACGGTGTTGTTTACGCAACATGTATGCTAAGAGCTTGTCGGTTCGAATGCTTCGGTTTTCCAAGTCACTCACTCTTTGCTCTGCCTCATTCATTCTCTGTCCACATGTCTGTAGTTGTTCCCTTACGTCCTTAATTGTTTCTTCAAATTTGTCCAATCTTTCAGAAATGTCCCTTCTCATTTGTTTCATCTTTGAGTCACCTGTTGCTTTAGCTTGGGTGCTAGCCTTTGAGTTCGTGGAAGCTTTGTTTGAAGTCTCTGTCTTGCGTCCTGTTCCACTCATATTGATCACGCCCTTGGTATTACATATATGTAAAACAAAAAAATGATAAAATATCACTCGAATTAGTTCGTTATTATAGGTTTAGGGGTCCATGGGGTTGGCAGCCTGATCACAGTACAGCCATCAGCCAGGGGGCGGAAACGGAAGTCCCTATTACTCAAATTCAATTAAACCCACCAATAGGCTAGACCTTAGTTTCACAGCCTAGGTATATTAGCAACACAGGACTTGAAAGCATTGCCTGTATCACAAACAAAAACGAAACAATGCGTGGAATTTATCTGGGAATAGGCTACTGAAAGTAGGGGCGAGCTACCTCGCTGGCGTGTTTAATTTGGTTCCTTGGTTAACATAATGTAGGCTACGTTTTTTTGCACAAAATTGCGTCTGCTAATAAACTTAAAGATAAACACAAACAAGCATGATCTCCTGTGGAATCCCTGACTGCGCCTTCAACGTTAGCCTACTATTATTTGTTGACATCAAACCTGAACGAACAGCAGCTGTTCCTGAAGTTCACTTGCGTGTGGGTCATTCCACGTCAGTTCAACCAGGGCCCACGCACTTAGGTCTCAAAAAATTCTGAAAAAATTACCAGGTGTACCTATGTTACCCAGGAGACACACTGTAAAATTACTCTTATGTAAGATCAATACTTTCCAAGATACAGCCAGTTTTACAGGGGGAGGGGGTGTCGATTTTGTTCGGCCTCTTTTTTTTGTCAAAGTTCACAAGCCCACAGGGCAAGAACTAAACCATGTAGGAGGCTCAAATTTTGCATGCTGGTACATAAATAGGAATAGTATGTAGCAAAATCGGCACGTTTGGTCTGGATAATCCTGCATGGTCATAGCTGTCCCTCAAAGTTGATACAAATTTTATTGGAGTTTTTGGCTGGGCTCTGTTTAAGCCTTCAGAAGACATATTTGTACTCAACATAGGCTCTTGATTTATTTTCCTTACTGAGATAAGTAGAAACACTCTCACAAAAAGTAATGAACAGAAAATAAATCCCTTCAGGGTCTGAACAGCAGACCTCACAAGTCTGAAAAATCCTTTTGGTTATCATTTTCAGAGCACCCAAACACCTTGTGGGAATATACAAAGATTTTTTAAATATGTTTTTCTTTATTCTCCATGATCCCTTCTTTTTGAAAACACCAATTTGACTTGTCTTATGGAAATCTTTCTTTTTTATTTTCCACCCTGAACATGGGCAAAATGCCCCATTGACATCAATATGTTTTATATAGAGTCACCACACTGCCACCTGTGGTTGTATAGAGAAACCTGATTTACATTTATAGAAAAAGAAAACACACTTCAATGCAGAAACACACACATCACCTATCTTAGCACTTGATGTGGACCTGCATACTAGATCTAGATGTGGATATATCCTTTCCCCAGTCATTAGGAACACACTTCCTCCCTGTGTGTGTGTGTGTGTGTGTGTGTGTGTGTGTGTGTGTGTGTGTGTGTGTGTGTGGGACCTGCATACTAGATCTAGATGTGGATATATCCTTTCCCCAGTCATTAGGAACACACTTCCTCCCTGTGTGTGTGTGTGTGTGTGTGTGTGTGTGTGTGTGTGTGTGTGTGGGACCTGCATACTAGATCTAGATGTGATATCCTTTGTCCAGTCATTAGGAACACATTTCCTCCCAGTGTTAAGTTGTTACTAATGTAAAACGGCTATGACCTGAGACAGACGCTACTCTATTCTAATGTGCCGTTCTCCCTGTGTGTGTGTGTGTGTGTACAGTATGTGTGTGTGTGTGTGTGTGTGTACAGTATGTGTGTGTGTGTGTGTGTGTGTGTGTACAGTATGTGTGTGTGTGTGTGTGTACAGTATGTGTGTGTGTGTGTGTCTCATGTGCTGTTCTCCCTCCTCTGTGGTGCTGTGGTGCTGCTCATTTATAAAGCAGCTGCATTTCAGTGACTTGATAAAGCTCAATAGAACTGCAGCTGAGGGACACGGCACAAAAGAGAGAGCAAAGCCAGCGAACGATCCTGAACAACATCCATATTATGTGTGTGTGTGTGTGTGTGTGTGTGTGTGTGTGTGTGTGTGTGTGTGTGTGTGTGTGTGACTGAGAGCAAAGCCAGCGAGCGATCCTGAACAACATCCATATTATGTGTGTGTGTGTGTGTGTGTGTGTGTGTGTGTGTGTGTGTGTGTGTGACTGAAAGCAAAGCCAACGAGCGATCCTGAACAACATCCATATTATGTGTGTGTGTGTGTGTGTGTGTGTGTGTGTGTGTGTGTGTGTGTGTGTGTGTGTGTGTGTGACTGAGAGCAAAGCCAGCGAGCGATCCTGAACAACATCCATATTATGTGTGTGTGTGTGTGTGTGTGTGTGTGTGACTGAGAGCAAAGCCAGCAAGCGATCCTGAACAACATCCATATTATGTGTGTGTGTGTGTGTGTGTGACTGAAAGCAAAGCCAGCAAGCGATCCTGAACAACATCTATATTATGTGTGTGTGTGTGTGTGTGTGACTGAGAGTAAAGCCAGCGAGCGATCCTGAACAACATCCATATTATGTGTGTGTGTGTGACTGAAAGCAAAGCCAGCAAGCGATCCTGAACAACATCCATATTATGTGTGTGTGTGTGTGTGTGTGTGACTGAGAGCAAAGCCAGCGAGCGATCCTGAACAACATCCATATTATGTGTGTGTGTGTGTGTGTGTGTGACTGAAAGCAAAGCCAGCAAGCGATCCTGAACAACATCCATATTATGTGTGTGTGTGTGTGTGTGTGTGACTGAGAGCAAAGCCAGCGAGCGATCCTGAACAACATCCATATTATGTGTGTGTGTGTGTGTGTGTGTGTGTGTGTGTGTGTGTGACTGAAAGCAAAGCCAGCGAGTGATCCTGAACAACATCCATATTATGTGTGTGTGTGTGTGTGTGTGTGTGTATGTGTGTGTGTGTGTGTGACTGAAAGCAAAGCCAGCGAGCGATCCTGAACAACATCTATATTACGTGTGTGTGTGTGTGTCTGTGTGTGTGTGTGTGTGTGACTGAAAGCAAAGCCAGCGAGCGATCCTGAACAACATCTATATTACGTGTGTGTGTGTGTGTCTGTGTGTGTGTGTGTGTGTGTGACTGAAAGCAAAGCCAGCGAGTGATCCTGAACAGCATCCATATTCCATACCCCCCCCCCCCTGACAATAACAGACGGCAGAGAAGAGGAGAGAGAGAGAGAGAGGGATAGAGAGAGAGAGAGGGATAGAGAGAGAGAAAGAGAGAGAGAGGGAGGGATAGAGAGAGAGAGAGAGAGAGGGATAGAAAGAGAGGGATAGAGAGAGAGAGAGAGAGAGAGAGAGAGAGAGAGAGAGAGAAGGAGGGATAGAGAGAGAGAGAGAGAGGGATAGAGAGAGAGAGACATCAAATTATGGAAAAAGATCTTTGATTCCTTAGTAAAGCCAATATTACTATATGGGAGCGAAATTTGGGGCATAAAATATAAAGACAATTTCGAAACATGGGACAAAAGCCAAACCGAATTATTACATTTGGAATTCTGTAAAAATATTCTAGGTTTAAACAGATGTGCACCTAATCTAGGCTGCAGAGCTGAGCTTGGAAGATTTCCCCTCCTTGTAGACATACAAAAAAGAGCAACCAAATTCTGGCATCATCTTCAGACTAGCAATTCAGAGCAATATCACCACACTGCTGCCCAGCTGAGGAGTGAACACCCAGAGAGTGACCCCTTAAACTTCATAATACAAAAACACGACCTGAAAAACTGCAGCTCAAGTATTGCTTTAATAGCAAAAGAAGTAGAGAACACAGCAAAACAAAACTACATTAACACATGGAAATGCAAAATCGAACAAGTAAATAAGCTACACTGCTACAGAACTATTCGAATTGATTACAAATTGGCACCATATTTAAATGAAATTAAAAACCATCGTCATAGAAAACTCCTGTCAAAGTATCGACTGAGTGATCATTCCCTTGCAATAGAAAAGGGTAGACACCGCCAAACCTGGATAGCTCGTGAAGATCGAATATGTAAATTCTGAAATACTGGAGTAGTAGAGGACGAATGCCACTTCCTCACAGAATGTCCCAATTATCAACACTTAAGAGCTATATTCTACCCACAAATTGAAATCACTTGTCCCGGCTTTATGACTGCCACCAATGAACAAAAACTACAATTCCTCCTGGGAGAAATAGATAAATGTGCCCACTTAGCATACCAATATTTACAGTCCTGCCACATTTTAAGAGAAAACTTCACATAGAAAAAGTGCATACAGTATATAGTTTTTGTTAAATAGTTTTATATAGACTATTGTTTAAGTTTAAGTTAAGCTTACATAAGATCAATTTCTTTATTTATTCTATGTTGCTATAAGTTTTCTTTTATATTAATCTTACATAACTCTAAAAATAAGTACAAATTTATGTTAAGTTTCCTTTCTGTTACAAATCGTAAATTACTTTAGATACAGTTTTTTTTTAAATAAGTTTCCTTTAGATTTAGATTTAAGAATACATGTTTAAGTTTTCTTTAAACATGGATTTAGTTACTATTTTTACTAAGTTTTTCTTTCTTTTAGTTTAGTATTATAAGTTTCCTTTCTTTGACCCCCCTTAAAACAAATATTGTATATGTTTGTATTGTCATGTTACTGCTTTGGCAACACTATTTTCTGAGTCATGCCAATAAAGCACATTTGAATTTGAATTTGAGAGAGAGAGAAAGAGAGGGGGGAGACAGGGATAGAGAAAGAGAGAGGGAGGGAGGGATAGAGAGAGAGAGAGAGAGAGAGGAGGGGGGGGGCAGTGGTACTCCTGCTGAGATATTGATCTGGACATTGACTGCTGGACCGCTGACCAGAACCTCCTTTACCTGCTCCTCCTCCACTAAATCACCTGAGGAACAGGAGGGATGGAAAGAGAGAGAAGAGAGGGGGAGAGAGTGATAGAGAGAGAGAAGTAGAGAGGAAGAGAGAGAGAGAGAAAATGGAAAGTGGAGAGGGAGAGAGAGAAAAGTGGAGGGTGATAGAGAGAAGAGGAGAGTGGAGGAAAGAAAGAGAAGAGGAGGGGGAATAGGCCTTTCACTCACAGCTGAGACTCCTCCTTTACACACACACACACACACACACACACACAGCGGGAGCTGGGATGTTGAAGCATTATTGAAGTTCTGAAATAAAACTGATGCTGAAATACCCACTATTGCTGACATTAAAACTGATGCTAAAATACCCACTATTGGCGAGTTAAAACTGATGCTAAAACTGATGCTAAAATACCCACTATTGCTAACGTTAAAACTGATGCTAAAATACCCACTATTGTTCAGAAAGAAAGAGCCAAGCACAGTATAACATAGTGTTATTCTAAAGTTAGTCTGGAGTTCATCGGGTCTGACTGAGTACATCTGTGTGTGTGCGTGTGCGTGTGCGTGTGCGTGTGCGTGTGCATGTGTGTGTGTGTGTGTGTGTGTGTGTGTGTGTGTCTGCTCAGCTTCACTCACGTGGCAGTGGTCTCCCAGCTGCCCACACCCGGGAGGCCGGCCCCTCATCCGCATCTCTGCCTGTTGGCATGGCGACGCCCCACACGGGGTGGCGGTGGGCCCGCGCGGTCCGAGCTCGCGGAGGAACGGAGCCAGCTCGTCCTCCAGCTCGTCGCTCAGCTCGAACTTCATGACGTCGCCGGCCCTCCCCCCCGACCCCCCCTCCAGCCCGCCCAGCAGCTCCAGGCCACCGCCTCCCACGCCGCCGTCCAGGCCCTCGTGCCGCCCGCGCAGCAGCTCAGAGATGGACGGGATGGAGTCTGGGCCGCCGGCCGCGCCGTGATCCGCCCACGACAGCAGTCCGTAGCCGCGGTCGCCGCTGCCCATGGACGAGGAACTGGAGGACGGGGAGGACGAGAGTGAGCACAGCAGGTCTGGCTGACCGGGGCTCGGCCCATGCTGCCCGGGGCTCGGCCCATGCTGCCCGGGGCTCGGCCCATGGCCTGGTGCTGGTCCTGGTGCTGGTCCAGGGGCTGGTCCTGGGGCTAGTGTCTGTCTCATGGCTGATAGTAGCCCGGGGATCTCTGACGGGAGAGAGGAGCAGGACAACAGGGCGAGGGGTCAGAACAGTGGAGAAAAACCCACAATCACACACCCACACACACACCCCACACGTCACATCCAACACACACCCCACACACACACCCCACACACACACCCCACACGGCACATCCAACACACACCCCACACACACACACCCCACACACACACCCCACACGGCACATCCAACACACACCCCACACACACACCCCACACGTCACATCCAACACACACCCCACACACACACCCCACCCCACACCCACACACACACCCCACACGTCACATCCAACACACACCCCACACGTCACATCCAACACACACCCCACACACACACACACCCCACATGGCACATCCAACACACACCCCACACACCCCTACTCATGCCCCTCACACCCCCATCATTCATTGAGGTTAAAGGAGAATTCCGGTGTGATATTGACCTAAAGTGTATTGAAACATGATACCGAGTGTGAACGTATGTCTCATAGCCCATCTCGACTTGTCCCCTGCACTCCAAAATCTGGCGCTAGTTAGCCGATGCTACCAACAACTTTTTCAGTAGTGGTGCTTCGGCATCGGGCTAGCCATGCAAATAAATCACTGTTTTACACCCATTTACGAGGGTCAATGTATCTCCACACTTCATTGGTAGACTTCCTAGGGCCCTGACATTTAAAACGAGACATTGAGAACTTTGAAAAAGCACTGGTAGTTTACTTACAAGACGATTTATACAGACAGTATCTTCACGAAGTTTAACGTTTGCAGCCATCTTGAATTTAGTCACGATAAGTCGAGCAACGAGTAAGAATGAACAGGTATGATAAGGGATCAGATTCCAAAAATAATTCAGTGGAAATGTATGGATTCCAGTTTCTTCCAGTAGCAGCAACTGGAATCCATGCATTTCCATTGAATTATTTTTGGAATCTGATCCCTTATCATAGCTGTTCATTCTTACTCGTTGCTCGACTTATCGTGACTAAATTCAAGATGGCTGCAAACGCTAAACTTCGTGAAGATACTGTCTGTATAAATCGTCTTGTAAGTAAACTACCAGTGCTTTTTCAAAGTTCTCAATGTCTCGTTTTAAATGTCAGGGCCCTCGGCAGTCTACCAATGAAGTGTGGAGATACATTGAGCCTCGTAAATGGGTGTAAAACAGTGATTTATTTGCATGGCTAGCCCGATGCCGAAGCACCACTATTGAAAAAGATGTTGGTAGCATCGGCTAACTAGCGCCAGATTTTGGAGTGCAGGGGACAAGCCGAGATGGGCTATGAGACATACGTTCACACTCGGTATCATGTTTCGATACACTTTAGGTCAATATCACACCGGAATTCTCCTTTAATGATGTGTTAATTGGTTAATGATGTGTTAATTGGTTAATGCTGTGTTAATTGGCAGAATGAAACGTCTTCCTGTCCCTGGACTTCCTGTGGACTGTGCTGTTATGAGTGGCTTTCTACCACTCTGTTTACATCTTCTAGCCTAAACCTCGGCAAACTTGAAGAAGAAATGTATAAAAAGTGCTGCATTTTTATTTAATTTGTTTGACAGCAGATAGACAGCAAGTGGCGATAGCTTTGAAATTCCAGCGGAAGTGAATTTCCTTGAATTTACCCTTGGGGATCAATAAAGTATCTATCTGAAGTTGGTTCCTATGGTGGCGACACCTTATAAACCGGCTAACTCTACTGTACATGACAGACCACACACTATGGGTGTGTTCGAAACGTCCCGTTTGGAACACACACTATGTCTCATCTTTACACACACAGCTCCCATCACCTCTTGCCATTACCTTATATCTATCGAATATCTTTGTACCTTATATCTATCGAATATCTTTGTACCTAATATCTATCGAATATCTTTGTACCTAATATCTATCGAATATCTTTGTACCTTATATCTATCGAATATCTTTGTACCTAATATCTATCGAATATCTTTGTACCTAATATCTATCGAATATCTTTGTACCTAATATCTATCGAATATCTTTGTACTTATTATCTATCGAATATCTTTGTACCTAATATCTATCGAATATCTTTGTACCTAATATCTATCGAATATCTTTGTACCTTATATCTATTGAATATCTTTGTTCCTAATATCTATTGAATATAGAAACCACAAGAAACCACACCCCAGCGAGCTTAATGACTTCAGGCCTGTCGCTCTTACATCACATGTCATGAAAACAATGGAGCGGCTGGTCTTAGGTATGCTCAGACCCCAGGTACGCCATGCACTAGACCCGTTACAGTTTGCATACCAGGAGAAAGTGGGCGTGGACGATGCCATCACTTATCTCCTACACAGGACACATTCCCACCTAGACAAGGGGAAAAGTGCTGTGAGAATCATGTTCTTTGATTTCTCAAGTGCTTTTAACACCATCCAACCCCTCAGACTGAGAGACAAGCTCTTGCAGATGGGTGTGGACGCTCACCTGGTAACCTGGATTACAGATTACCTGACCGAGCGACCACAGTTCGTCAGACTGAAGAACTGCCTCTCTGACACTGTGATCAGCAGCACCGGAGCGCCACAGGGAACTGTGCTCTCTCCAGTCCTGTTCACCCTGTACACATCTGACTTCTGCTACAACACCGAGTCATGCCACATGCAGAAGTTTTCTGATGATACTGCAATTGTGGGGTGTATCAGGGACGAGCAAGAGGAGGAGTACAGGAGCCTGGTGGAGGACTTTGTGCAATGGTGCAAACTCAATCATCTTCAACTTAACACTTCAAAGACCAAGGAGATGGTGGTGGATTTCCGCAGGTCTAAGCCCACTCTACTACCAGTCCACATTGATGGGGTCAATGTGGAGGTGGTAAGCACCTACAAGTATCTGGGTCTCCTGGACAATAAACTGGACTGGTCAGCCAACACTGATGCACTCTACAAGAAAGGACAGAGTAGGCTGTACTTCCTGAGGAGGCTGCGGTCCTTCCATGTGTGCAGCAAGCTCCTCAGGATGTTCTATCAGTCTGTTGTGGCCAGCGCCCTCTTCTATGCAGTGGTATGCTGGGGAGGAAGCACAAAGAAGAAGGATGCTGGGCGACTTGACAGGCTGGTAAGGAAGGCTGGCTCTGTAGTGGGAGCTGAACTGGAGTGCATCACTTCTGCAACACATCTGACAAAAGGACCCTAAACAAACTGATCAACATCTTGGACAATGAATGTCATCCGCTCTACAGCACTATCAAAAACCAAAAGAGCTTGATCAGCTGGAGACTTCGCTCACTGCCATGCACAACTGAAAGGCTGAGGAAGTCATTTGTCCCCAGGGCCATTGAACTGTTCAATGCCTCACTAAAGGGAAGAGGAGAGATAGACTTCTCTGCTTAGTCTGTCTGCCTCTCCACCAGGGCTCTACAGTGCGCCCATTGCACTCGCACATGCGAGTAAAAATGATGCCGTGCGAGTGCAAAAAAATATTTAGGCGCACTGATGCGACTGACTTCTAACCATGTCAATGTCTGTCTACAAAATACACCGCAACATCGAGAAACATTACTGGTGCAAACCATAGAATCACGTCGCGAATGCAGCATAAAAACTACACCTCCCATCAACGTTAGCAGTTTCGCGTTGTGACTCGCTAGTAGTCGCTTCTATCAAATCCAAGAGCACGCAGAAAAAGCGGAAAATTAGACTAGCCAGCCAAGATGCAAAAGATTGAAGAAATTAGTTCTTCTATCCACCGAATTCATTGGATATAGGAGGAACAGGATGAGATTCTGAGAATGCAGTGAGAGAAGGAAAGGTAACCTAACATGCCTTTCAGCCCAGTTAACGTATTGGCTGCAATATGCAAAATACAGCTGTAGCGAACCGGCACAAAAGTAGCCTCCCGTAATACTCCCATTTTATTCAAAGGTAGAACGCTACTGACAACTCCAGGCTTCCACGCATGCTTGTTTGTTTACATCGAATACAAGCTGAAGTGCAAAACGAAAGTAGACCTAACGTTTGCCTACTGCCCCTATCAATGCAGATATTTCAAATAAAAACTAAAAGTATAAAACATATATACTTGATTAGCCTATGTTGGTAGCCCTGACAGCAAATGTAATTTGCTTCCGCTAGGGGCGCGTCTAGATTTCTAGGCTACTATGTTGGGTTTTGTGGAAGAGAAAATGGACTGTTTTAGTTGTAATATTAGGCAGTATGCAGTCAGATAGGTCACCATAGGCATATTTGGTTTAGCTATAGATGGATTCACAAATAAATAAATTAGCCTACATTTGGCAGGATACTTGATATACAGGCTAAATGCAAATATGGCAATGTATTAAGTCAAGTCAAGTCAAGTTTATTTATATAGCACATTTCATACACAGAGGTCATTCAATGTGCTTTACATAAACAAAACCAAACAATAATAACAAATAAAAGCATAGAAGGGCAATATAGTCAAAGAATAGTTAAAAGGTAAAGATCATAATAAAAAGAAAACATAAAACACAAGGTAAAATCATTTAAAAATAAAGAATAATTAGTAAGCAAAAACAAAGGCAAAAGTAGTAAAAAAAAGTAATAAAAGACAAAGTAGAATAATTATCGAGGCAGATTCAGAATTTATAACTCGGCACAGTTAGCAGAAAGCGTCTGAGAACAGTTTGGTCTTAAGTCTAGATTTAAAACTGGCTACAGTTGGGGCCTTTTTAATGTCATCCGAAAGTTGGTTCCACAGCTGAGCCGCATAGCAGCTAAAAGCTGCATCACCATGTTTAGTTCTAACTGTAGGTTTTACTAGCAGGTTTTTCACCTGGGACCTGAGAGGACGAGAAGGTGTGTACTGCTGAAGCATGTCTGACAAGTATGTAGGTCCTGCTCCATTTACTGATTTATAAACAAGCAATAGTGCTTTAAAGTCAATTCTGTGACTTACTGGAAGCCAGTGCAAGGACTTAAGAATTGGAGTAATGTGGTCAGTTCTTTTAGTTTTTGTTAGAGTCCTAGCTGCTGCATTTTGTATCACCTGAAGCTGTTTAATAGTCTTTTTAGGAAGGCCTGTGAACAGTCCATTGCAGTAATCAACCCTGCTGGAGATAAATGCATGAATGAGTTTTTCTAAGTCATGTTTTGACATCAGCCCTCTGAGTTTGACAATATTTTTGAGGTGGTAAAAAGCTGATTTAGTTATCGCTTTCTTGTGGCTGTTGAATTTTAGATCACTGTCAATCAATACACCAAGATTTTTAACAGTATCCTTTGCCTTCAACCCTTTTGTGTCAAGGAGAGTGGCAACCCTAAGTCTTTCCTCATTTTTACCAAATATAATTACTTCAGTTTTTTCTTTGTTCAGCTGAAGAAAATTTTGAGACATCCAGGTGTTGATTTGTTCTATACACTGACACATAGATTCAAGAGGACCATAGTTGTTTGGTGATAGAGCTAAGTAAATTTGTGTGTCATCTGCATAGCTATGATATGAAATCAAATTATTTTGAATGATTTGTCCAAGTGGGAGCATATAGAGGTTGAATAATAGTGGCCCCAAGATCGACCTCTGGGGAACACCACAGGTCAAGGACGTTGGTGTTGAGGTACAGTTTCCGATGGCAACAAAGAAGCTCCTTTCTTGTAGATATGATTTTAGCCAGCTGATAACTATGCCTGTAAATCCAACCCAGTGTTCTAGTCTGTGTAGTAAAATATTGTGATCAACAGTGTCAAATGCTGCACTAAGGTCCAGTAGCACTAGGATTATTATAGTATTATATTATTTTACATTAACAAAATGTAGGAAAATAGAACAGACTGAATAAAGTAAAGTAGGCGCTGATCTTTAAAATCCTGTTTCCTGTAGCCTAAATGTTGTCAGTCATTCTTAATGTGACTTAACTGACTGTGTGCCCAAATTTTTGTCTCTGCTCCTAAATTTTTTAACACAAGTGCTCCTTTTTTTAGTGTAGAGCCCTGCTCTCCACGGTTTTTTGAGTACTGACTGCCCACTACTGCTTACTACTGTTTTACTATTGTACACAGCCTAATGTTTTCTGTCAGGGCACACAGACTCAGGAAACAAGGTTTGGATCAATGAAGTCGTTTTAATT
>NC_055972.1:1433584-1446084 GCF_018492685.1 Alosa sapidissima | reverse complement strand
GACGTCTCTCTCACACAGGAGGGAGGTAACCTTGCAAAATTGGGAGGTAAAGGTATAATTGCTATTCCTCTCACATGGGAAAAGAAATGTCATTCCAAAAGCCTTTGACGAATTTGAGATTAAATAAGAAACGTGATTGTTGCTGAGGTTTATTTTATTTTTGAAAAGCTATTAGCTATCCTAAGAAATAAAATAGAAGAAATTGTGGTTTCCTCCCTGAAGGAAGAAGAAAAAGGCCAAATATTATAATCTGCCATCTTGCTCATTAATATGCAAATTGAGTGCTGTTTAGTCAGTGATTTTGCTGTGCAGGCCTGGTTGTTATATGCCACATCATATTTGAAGAGATGTAGAAAACATTACATTGATGCAGTTTCAATTTGAATATTAATGAGGCGTATACGTTTGCCAGTCCCAGAGCTCGAGCGAGTCGTGGGTTTATTAAAGTGTACATAACAAATATTTTTATGAGGCACGACTTCAATCATCATTACTTCCTCTGGGGACTAATCCTGTTCTAAAGCGTTAAAGGGAGCAAATTTGATCATGTTTTGCTTCTTTGCCAATAACATGACCTTGCTGATGCCTGGTGCTGACAGATCTAGGCTACTCTTGCTACTGTAAAACGCCGGTTAATGAAACTACAAACACCCTCACATTTGAAATATTATTGTCTATTATATTTTGAAACCTTCAGCTTTATGTGATAGTGTAAGTGAATATACAGTACAGTATACAGTATATATATATATATATATATATATATAGAGAGAGAGAGAGAGTAAAGCATCTCTGTGTGGGGCAAACATTCCACCTATTTCACTGTGCGAGTTAGACCGTTAGTGAGTTGGTCTAAATTCAACTTTCAAGTGGATGAGTCTTTTTGATCTATAATTTCACAATTATTTTTTAAAATGTCAACAATGTTTAACGTTTCCTTTTTGCCGAGGACAAAGACGATAGGCTAAAATTGAGAGTATCTACTGTCCAAAAATGCACTGAGGGTGTACAAACCAACGCACAGGACAGTTATTATGACATAATGGCTTTCAGTGGATCATTACCACCGGTCAGAATTTGTTTATTTAATTGGCTAGCCTACTAGAGGCGTGTAGCCTACCAGCAAGCTGCTGGTTTAATTGCAAGTGCAGTTCAGGTACTTGGTACGTTTCTTTTTATTCAGTTTCATTCATTCATGACAACTTTGGTTATTAATATTAAGGTACATTAAGGTATCCCGGTCATCTAATTCAGAAGGCTACACAACACAAGACCCTAATAGAAAAATAGTCTGGTAAAAAATGTAGGCTATTATGGGTGAAGTGACCAAAGAAAAACAAAGCAATAGGCGATGGGATGTCAACACAACGTGTCACGTTACGGTAGTACGTCTATATAAGGCAAATATCTGCTTATATGTGTCCTTTAGCCTCTGGGTTTAGATGTTTAATGTATCCATGGTCGAAGAGAATGAATTGCATCGAGAGAGCTTACTCTGAATTCAAACTGGTCCTGTGCGGATTGGGCGGCACCGTTTGATATGCCGCCCCCGTGATAGAGGAGCTGCTGCGACTCCAGCATCTCGTTTCAGTTCTCGGAAAGCTCCTAACTTGCCTTTAATCAGCGGATTGCTGTCACTCATAGCGCGACAAGCACCGAAACGCTAGTTAGCTAGCTACTTAAACATGCGTGAGAAAGCTTCCGTCAACAAACAAAGGTTTCCGGTGTGACGTAAAACACAATCCTCTCAGCAGAACAAACCATGGACTTGTATTACGTCCTGTTTTACATTTTAAGAAGGGAACACAACAACATATCTAAATTACTATCATCTGACAGTTTCCATTACGACTGTGTGTTTTTAAGTGGTGAAAATGTGAATGACACGATATCCCACCATGCATTTCGGTTGTGGACATGCCCAGTGGAATTTGACAAGTAGCAGAGCCCTGCAAGTAGTTCGTCTCAGCAGCAGCACAGTGGTCAGTGGCTAGGAGACATACGAAAGTCACCTGGCGGAACATGAAGTCCGAATAAAGAAAGTAGCCTCCGTCATGATAGGTATGTGAGTAGGCACGACACAAGTGACGTTCATGTGCTATTTGGTAATTGACATAGCTCGTGTGTCCTCGTGCATGAGTGTGCTAGCTAGTAAGTTATTTCAGTGAACTTGGACGTTCACTTCTCTTAATGTTCATATTCGTAGCAGCCCATATCTTGACTATCTGTAGCAAGGACTTAGTGCCCTCCGCTTAGTCATTCCAGCATGACAGTTCAAGTAACGTGTCAGTGACTAATATGTTCCAACGCCGAACTGCAGGCGGCAGGGAAAGTATTAATCTTCTGGGACGTCTCATGAAGTTTTGCCACCATATGTTATGTAAATACGGACACGGGCAGTTTAGATAACGACAACAGGAACTAATGCTGTTGTAGTCTATAGTTGTCATAACAGAGGTCCAATCTGGTGTGTTTAGGTTTAGTGGAAAGATCATGAAGTGATTCGTGCAGTAGAAGATGATGACCTAAGCCTTGTTTGTAAACAACAGAATGCCATGTGATAAATAATAGGAAGGTAAATAAATAAACAAATAACTATATAGCCTGCTTCTAATTACTGGTTAAATTAAATATCAGATTACTTTTACATTTTTTACATTTAATCATTGTGCTTCGTGCTGAGTAAGTGTTTAAAAGTGAGTTTAGAAGTGAGTACCTCCTGATTCGTGATTTTCGACCCAGGGCCTGATCGCAGCTTGTGCTTAGGGTTGATCATGAGGGCTGTGAGAACATAAGATAGACACCAGGACTAGGCTACACATTACTGGCCAGACTGGAGATGACCTCTGACCCTCATTGTCAAGGTCACTCATGGTCAGCAAGGCTGATTACACACACACATATCTCTAGTTACAGCAGCACACACACACACATCCCTAGTTACAGCAGCACACACATAAATTAAATGACCTCTGACCTTTGGCTTTGGCCAGAGAAAGCCTCCATATCTTGGCTTGGCCTACTAGAGGCAATGCATTCTGGATCAACATCACCTCAGCCATCAGAAGGGGATGTTCTAATGGTGTTCCGTATCATGGGAGAAGGGGTGTTCTGATGGTGTTCCGTATCATGGGAGAAGGGGTGTTCTGATGGTGTTCCGTATCATGGGAGAAGGGGTGTTCTGATGGTGTTCCGTATCATGGGAGAAGGGGTGTTCTGATGGTGTTCTGTATCAGAAGAGAAGGGTTGTTCTGATGGTGTTCCGTATTGTGTTCCATATCAGCGGACAAGGGGTGTTCTGACAGTGTGTGTGTGTGTGTATGTGGGCCGGGCCTGACAAACCTCCGGAGTATACTGTATGCGGAGGTTTGTCAAACGGAGGACCTACCCTTCGGATGATTCAGATATGATGCTAACCTGCGGACCTTATACTGACCTTATACGGACCTATGTGTGAACGACATACACGCACATTACAGAATCTCCTTGTGGTTGTCGAGTGAGGGGTGGGTGCTTGTAGAGTTCACAAGAGGCAAGATATGACGCAGAATATGTGCGGCCACTGTCACAGCTGCTGTTTTGTTTACAAAGTGTATGCATTATGTAGGCTAAAGAAGAAAAATCTATTGTGCGTAGGCTAATACTTGAAGTAGTCACGTAAGTGCGCATACTTGTAACTGACCTTCAGTATTTGTATGTGTGCTTAAAATAAACACATTTATCTGTTTTCAACGTTATGTAGCAGAATTACTTACTTGCTATGGAACCCCAAATCTGGTTTGCGTTGGAGAGAACATGCACAAACTTTATGGTATAGGCTACCAGCCAATTCAGTAGGCTAACTCAAGACTTCAAGGCCATCATATAAAACGTTTTAAACAACAAACAAAATACTAACATAACAGTGAAGTGGTTCATTTTTTCATGGTTTATTTTTCCAAAAGCATCCTCTCCCCATGTGTCTATTGCATTTAGGCTACTTTACTTAAGGAGCTTGGAACAAGGTTGGGTTTTCTTCGTTTTCATTTTCTCTAGGCATATTTATGCTATCGGGCTCAGCAGTGAGGTCATGAGAAGGCTATCAATCAACAGAAAACCGACCGTGTTGGCTAACAATTTATTAAATAGGCTACTCCTGTTATTGTCGTCAGCGACGTCGCTGTAGGCTACTGCCTTTTCAGTGCCTTCTGCTTATGATGATTTGGTCTTTTGAATTCCTTTGGCCTTCCGATGCGGTTCTAGGCTACATCAACGCGTCTCTTGCCGTTCCCTTCATGTGTTCTATCACAATGCTGTCTGCCCTCATGGACAGTAGCTCCGTGATGTCTGCATCTTTCCAGGTCGGAGATTTTCTGGACAGCACTATGCCACTCCATCATGACACTGGCATTTAAGTCAGATCTAACCACATGGACGCACAAAAGAAACGTCACCAACACGCCCTCTCACTAGGTGTGAATTTTAACCGCACGTTCTACGCCTCGTTCAGACACAGCACATTTACATAATGTCCGGAGGAAATACTAGGGGGGGAGTAGTAGAACAACCGGCTAAATTCGGACTTCCATATGACCGGTTATGTCGTTCAGATATACTATATAATTTAACATCCGCAGAACCTCCGGTCTTACACGTATGTCTGAAAGGGCTTTGTGTGTCTATAGTGATGGATGGGAAATCGCTCCATGTGCCTCAATACTGTCAGCAACTCTGTGTGTATGTGTGTGTGCCAATGGGAAATTGGTCCTAATGCTTCAAAACTGTCACCAGATCTGTGTGTGTGTGTGTGTGTGTGTGTGTTGATAGGAAATCAGTCCTAATGCCTCAACACTGTCAGCAGCTTCTCGCTGTCACTCAGAGGAAACAGCTCAAAGATGTAGCCCAGTCGGGACCATGAGCTGGCCAATCCCAGGTGTGTGTGTGTGTGTGTGTGTGTGTGTGTGTGTGTGTGTGTGTGTGTGTGTGTGCGTGCCTGCGTGCGTGCGTGTGTGATTGAGAGGATCAGCTCAGGGCAGACAGGTCTAGAGTGGCGCTGGTAAATGGCATTATTGATCAGGGGTCAGGATTCTAAAGACTAGCTCTCATCGACTGCTTAGATGCTCTGCATTTATTTCCATAACCACTGCAGTGGGAAATACTTATTTATGTGTTTATTTCCATAACCACTGCAGTGGGAAATACTTATTTATGTGTTTATTTAGGCTGGCAGTTCTCTCCAAAGGGGCTGACAGATGTCTGTTATGATGTCTGTTATGATGTCTGTTATGACAGGTCTGTGTCCCTGGTGCAGCTCGGGTTAAGTGCCTCAAGGGCACAACGGCAGCAGTCAGGAATTGAACCCACATCTTTTCTGGCTACTGCATGCTAACCCAGCTCCTTATCCACTACACTACCACCACCCTACAGGCTACTGCATGCTAACCCAGCTCCTTATCCACTACACTGCCACCACCCTACAGGCTACTGCATGCTAACCCAGCTCCTTATCCACTACACTGCCACCACCGCCCACTAGAACCAGAACTCCTGCTACTGACTATGTACAGCAAATAATTGTATTTATCCACCACTTTTGGACCGGAGAGAGAGAGAGGACCGCTTTTGGACCGGAGAGAGAGAGTGAGAGGACTAGTTTGAGTGGTGGTATGATGAGGAGAGAGAGAGAGAGTGAGAGGATGGAGAGAGAGAGTGAGAGGACTAGTTTGAGTGGTGGTATGATGAGGAGAGAGAGAGTGAGAGGAAAGGGAAGTGCAGACACATCGCATGTTCCAGGTTAGAACCCAACAGGCTTATCGGTGGGCCGATATTATGGGCTGATATTAGGCATTTTAAAAACTATCGCTATTGGCATTTAAGTATAAGTAGAAGTAGTGTATATATACTCTTTTGATCCCGTGAGGGAAATTTGGTCTCTGCATTTATCCCAATTAGTGAATTAGTGAAACACACTGCACACAGTGAACACACAGTGAGGTGAAGCACACACTAATCCCAGTGAGGGATTAGGTGCCTTGCTCAAGGGCACTTCAGCCGTAGCCTACCGGTCGGGGTTCGAACCGGCAACCCTACGGTTACAAGACCGAAGCGCTAACCAGTAGGCCACGGCTGCCCATATATATTATAATATTATATATTATAATGGGTGATAAATTAATATTTAAAAAGGGAAAAACTGACGAAACATGCTTCAACCATGTTATGAGTATTGGTGTTGCACTGTACGCTTCAACCATGTTATGAGTATTGGTGTTGTATAGTACGCTTCAACCATGTTATGAGTATTGGTGTTGTATAGTACGCTTCAACCATGTTATGAGTATTGGTGTTGCATAGTACGCTTCAACCATGTTATGAGTATTAGTGTTGCATAGTTTGTCCACCAGAGTGCCCATTTTAAGGCAGTGCCTCTCCTGGCCATCTCCTCCTCATTTTCTGTGCCACCATAGGGAATGTTTATGAGGATAGGCAAAGCTCTTCTGTGCACCAAACATGCACCATAGGGAATGTTTATGAGGATAGGCAAAGCTCTTCTGTGCACCAAACATGCACCATAGGGAATGTTTATGAAGATAGGCGGAGCTCTTTGAAAGGAGAGAACTCAGAGACACTTTGCTTCTTGGACTGCAACCTGCCTCTGCAGGACTGGAGCCATGGAGGACTGACTGACTCACCTCATGAGAGAGAGAGAGAGAGAGAGAGAGAGAGACTCATTCCATCATAAAGCCATGCGTGACCAAGAGTTGAGCAAAGGAAATAGCTCCTCTCCCAACCTGGTCTTGAGCCACTCTGCTCCTCTAACACACACTGATACAGTAGGTATTCAGGACCAGATACAAATTGAACATTGCAAATTTCTCCTATCTTAAAAGACAAATATTGTCTATTGGCAATTCAAAGCCAACACACAAAGCAAGATGCAATGCTACTTGGCATTGGACAGAGGGTTTGTCTTAGCAGACTACCTTACAAATATAAAAGACACAAACTTAAGGAAAACACTAACCAAATATGGTAACACTTTACTTGACGGGTGAGTTCATAACACATTCATGCAGCTGTCATAAACTGCACATAAAGCATTCATGACTGTTTCATGAGCCATGACTCAACATTCATACCAAACCGTTCACGAATGTGGAAGACTTAACGACGACAGCTTGTCAAAATAAAAGTCCAACATCGTATTTGTGTAACCTGGATACCATTAATTTAATCTCTCCAGCCTTTGTAAATATTTCATGAATATCTTATGAAGTCTACATCAAATGTCACTTTACTATAATACAAGTATACATTCAGCTGACCCGTATTTGTGTAACCTGGAACGGTTGGACATTCCCAGTAGCAAAAGATGAGAAATCATGTGCAAAGCTTACATCATAAAACAAATACATTTTTATGAAACAAAAATTATTTGCTTGACCATGTTCTGTCTTTTTGGCACTGGAGTAGGCCTAGCCCATTGATTCTGATGTGACGTGATCAGGTAAGAGGTTTGGACCAAAAACGGCAATGCTGCTTTGCACCTTTGGACTTTTATTTTGACAAGCTCTCATTGTTCTGTCTCCCACGTTCATGAAAAGTTTGGTATGAATGTTGAGTCGTGTCTTATGAAACAGTCATGAATGCTTTACAGTATGTGCAGTTTATGACAGCTGCTATGAATGTGTTATGAACTCACTCGTCAAGTAAAGTGTTCCCCCAAATATAGACTCAGTGAGCACCGATTAGCCATTGAAACCGGGAGACACAAAAAAACATGGCTCCCAAGTAATGAACGCCTATGCCAGCAGTGCAGAGACCGTGTTGTCGAGACAGAGCTACACTTTCTGACCGAGTGCAACTCATTTCAGTCAGCCTGGATTTAATTCTTTAACAAACCTAAATAAACTACCGTACTTGCTAGGAGAGAAAAAGGACAGCTGTCTCATAGCTGCGGAATATGTTTTCACCTGCCACCAGCTGAGGGACAATGAGTGATACACACGCACACGCACACACACATGTGCAAACACGCTGATGAACTCACATACTGTACAACCACTTCCACATAGGGCAGCCGTGGCCCACTGGTTAGCACTCTGGACTTGTAACCGGAGGGTTGCCGGTTCGAGCCCCGACCAGTGGGCCGCGGCTGAAGTGCCCTTGAGCAAGGCACCTAACCCCTCACTGCTCCCCGAGCGCCACCGTTGTAGCAGGCAGCTCACTGCGCCGGGATTAGTGTGTGCTTCACCTCACTGTGTGTTCACTGTGTGCTGTTTGTGTTTCACTAATTCACCGATTGGGTTAAATGCAGAGACCAAATTTCCCTCACGGGATCAAAAAAGTATATATACTTACATGCAGGCAGTCACCATACTATTCTCAATGAACTCTCATTAATACCATTCAGTGAACCGATATAAAACTAAGTACTATTGTTCACAAATCTCAGTGAAGTAGTATGTTTTTACAAATGTATCAGTTTAAAGTATATGTATATGTTCCGTCTCTAATTATTGTTGTTATGTTATGTTATGAGAGAGAGAGAGAGAGAGAATTGTGAGAGGCGACAGAAACTGATGCTGAGGGGTGTGTGTGCGCGTGTATGTGTTTTTGCGCGTGCGTGTGTATGCACACGCCTGTGTGTGTGAGTGGGCCTGAGTTGTCTTGAGCTGTGGGATTATTTACTCCTGGTGTTGGGAGTCCAAGGAGAGAATAAATTGCTATTGATTTTTGGTTCGTTAGCGCTAAGTGTCTTTCCTGCCTGTGGAGTCGCCGAGGCAGGAGAATAATTCTCTCTAATGTGGATCCACATTTGTCTTCCTGTGTCTCGAATCTCTCAGTCCACACACACACACACGATAGGCACGCACACACACATACATACGCACGCACACACACATACGCACGCACGTTATGCGCGCGCACACACACACACACACACACATGTTATGCACGCACACACACACACACGATATGCACGCACACACACATATACGCATGCATGCATGCACACAAACACACTTGAACTTGTAGATATTTAGGGAGTGAGAGTTGCTCTGGGAGCTGTGGGAGGACACAAAGGTGTTGTTAATGCATGCAAGGCTACTATGCCTTGATTGGACCGAACTGAAATGATACTATGCACTACAGGCTTCAATGGAATAGTGTTGTAACGATACCAAAATTATTGTTTCGATACCGATACCAGGTCAATAGGGCTGGGACAACGCGTCGACGTAATCGATGACGTTGACGCAAAAAATACGTCAACGCAAAATATGAGTGTCGATTCATTAAGCATAATGTGTGCTGCTAAATATTTTTAATTTTACATCTTCAGTGTTTCCCATAAGTTGACTAATCTGTGGCTGGGGGCCACGAAATCATTGTGCTTTTCACGCACGCAGCCTTTCCATGCCCCGCCCCGCTCTCTCTTGTAGCCCGCTGCCCCTCCTCTGCATGTGCATTTAACAAAATATTCACGATTGTTGAAGGATTGTTGTTGCCACATAGAAGCATTGCATAGAACACGGCGGGCTAAATTGCTATTAAATCAGCTTAGCATCGTGACCATGCTGTGCAAATTTATTCAAAACTGCTGCATTAAAGTTAACTCTACTTAGTTTGGTCTCCTCAATGTACTATGTTGTGATGAGACCTTAGCAAAGTTATGCAATCAAGCAGTATCTCAAAGCTAACGTTAGAATACTGTTTGGATGTTGAGTTTAGCATGCTTACAGCTGTTTTTCAATTTCGTTATTCATGCAGTGCTCATTTTATTGACTCTGACACTGAATGTTTGCAAAATCCCGATGTAAATGGAAAAGTGTTTTCCAAGACTCAAAAGTGCTTGTCCCAAGGAGAAGTACGAACCGTTATTTGAACTAACTACGTTATGAATTGCATCCACATATCAGCAGCGTTTTAACTGTGTTAATGATAATTGCAAGGATTCCCTCACGAACGTCGTCTTAAAGTGACAGGCACTCAATTAGACCTATACACTACTGAACTGAATGCTACCTCTGACTAAGAATGCATTACTTTGGACTTGTATAGTCTTTTATTTTGGAATCTTAAGAGCAATAAACATATATTCCAATGTTAAGGAGTTCATGTTTTTTTCATTCAGATATGTAAATCAACATGTATGCTGCTAGTTAACAAGTTGCTATTAGTCAATTAATGGGGAGATAATGGATAATCGAATCGAAATCGAATCGGACTGAAAAAATGAATCGTTAGATTAATCGATGCATCGAAAAAATATTCGCTAGATTAATCGTTAAAAAAATAATCGTTTGTCCCAGCCCTACAGGTCAAGAATTGTGATTTTGATACTTCTTCGATACCTTTTAAAAAATGTATTTGATTTGGGGGCCCCCACCCACGTCATCAGTAATATTGAATATAGTGTGATCACCACACCAGTGGCCATCCTTGATTCTGCTTGACTTTCCACACACACACAAACACATACGGAAAATGATGGCTTATGTCATGTTTCTATTTGATATATTTTGGAATTCATATAAAGTTATTTTGTTATTAATGTATAGTATTTTATAATCTGCATAATTATTAGTGGCTAAAAAAAATGTAATTTGAATACTTCATATTGATTTTTAAAGTATTACACTTAGGCATATCTTTAATGTGGTGTGTAGGGCTAATTGAGTGCACATTGGTTGTGTATAGGTGTAATTGAGTCACTTTAAGAAATACGTGAGAGTAGCCTTCAGCCTCATATGGCAAGCCGATTGAGCATTTATTCTGATATCTTGATATCAGGCATAATTGTCATGTACATGTAAGCCATTTTTGTCAACTAGTTAACTAGTGAGCCATGTTTGTGTGAACTAGTTAACTAGTGAGGGCCAAAAGCCAAGAGGCTCACTAGTTAACTAGTCAACACATTTTAGCTTCACTAGTTAACTAGTGAGAGCCAGAAATGTCTACTAGTTAACTAGTAAAGGCCAAAATGCATACCAGTCAGCTAGTTGAAGACTTTTGGGTCTCACTAGTTAACTAGTGACAGACAAAAATGTGCACATGTTTACTAGTGAAGGCAAAACAACTCACTAGGTAACTAGTTGCAGTAGGTCAATGTCACTAGTTAACTAGTGAACCATAAATGGCTTACTAGCTAGCTAGGTGATGGCAGTAGGCTCACTAGTTAACTAGTTGATGCATCATTTGTCCAAACTAGTTAACTAGTGAGGTCATAAATGTATACTAGTAAACTAGTTCAAGACAAAATTCACACTAGTCAACTAGTGGCCAAAGGTACTCTAGCTAGTAAACTAGTGGCTTCAGTGTGACACTTACATGTAAACTAGTGAAGGCAGAACTGCTCACTAGTTAACTAGTGAAGACACAAATGGCCACTAGTTAACTAGTGAGGTCTAAAAAGTGTCACTAGTTTACTAGTGTGCACCAAAACACCCACTAGTGAACTAGTGATGGCAATTTCCATTCGACTAGTTAACTAGTGAGATGCCAAAATTGTCGCTTGTTAACATGTAAAGGCCAAAATACCCACTAGTTTACTAGTGGGTATTTTGTGGGTTTAGTGGGTATACTAGTACATAAATGGCTCACTAGTTAAGTAGTGGACAGAAATGGCTTGCATGTACATGACAATTATGCCTGATATCAAGATATCTGAATAAATGCTCAAACGGCTTGCCATAGCCTCACGGTTTTAGACTAGTAAATAATAATAGTTGCGCAAAGTGCATAAGGATATGTGGATGCAATTCATTATGTTTTCTATGTCATAAGATAAAATAAATGTTCAAAAAACTAACAATAACATCTTTCTGGGATCATAGAAGAGAAGTGTCTTGCAATGTTCATTAATGATTTTGGTGACCACTCCACAAATAACAGACATGACCTTAGCTAGCGGGATAGCAACGAGCTCTCCAGATGTAAAAGTTTGCCATGGTTGCGTAGCCTATTTCTAAATGACGTTAAATCCAATAGTAGGCCTAAATGATCTAAATCCCATAGCCTAGGTAGGTTAGCAACACAAATTTGAGAGATGCAAGTGAGCAAATCAACTTGATATTAGCCTATTATTAAGTGTTACAACAGCAATGTCTCGCTGTTTATGGCATGACAGCTGCACAGTGCGCATACGTGTGTGAGGAGAAAAGACGCACAGAACACACACACGGGAGGAGGCACTAAAAGCATGCCTTGCACACACGCATGTTACTTCAAAAAAACACGGTCATTCTTAAAAGTATCGATAAAATTAGGTATCGTGACATTTTTAATTTCAGGGTATTGCGATACTTTTGTAGTATCGGTGCACTGTGCAACACTACAATGGAACTGGTTAAGTAGATAATGTCTCCATGGTTACTCAGGCAAGCGCGGGATTTGTTTCATATTGGAGCCAGAATTTTAGAATTCTAATATTAGCGGCCCATATCATGGAGACAATGTTGACTTCTCCACAGACACAAACACACACACACACACACACACACACCTGTCTCTGTCTC
>NC_055972.1:1406084-1431084 GCF_018492685.1 Alosa sapidissima | reverse complement strand
TGTGAAATAAAACTCAACCTTACTGTTTTGAAACCGTTTCAACCACGAAGTTGTAAACAGAACAAACATTAAACATATACAATATCAATATAGTGACATGAAACAACACAGAATCATAATTTGATTGTTTCAGCACACTCTGAAGAGACCCAAGGTTAGTGTGTTTTATAGAATATGCACTTTAAAGTAATTTTGGACTGTAACTACATCATCTTTTCACTTGATAAGTTGAGTAGGCTAAGTTAATGTTAATTGACGTGAATGAACGACCAAATACTTCCACACCGATGATTTCAAAGTAGCAAGAGGGGCTTCGAATTCGGTCGGTTGATGTTTTTTTTTTGTTTTTTTTTAACTGGCTGCAGCCTGAAGTTAGAGTGTTGTCCCCACAGTTTAACACATGTGTGTGTGTGAATGTTTTTGTGTCTTGGCATACATGCTGGACGTGACTAGTGCTGCCACTAGCGACTAATTTTCTAACGACTGATCTTTCAACCAATTTTTCGATTAGTCGACCAATCGAAACGACTAATTTTTTTAAAAATCAAATGTTTGTTATTTCGTTGTGTCCATTTTATTTTGAACTCAACTGAAGGGCCAAAACATAAAATATATATATCACCCTACCTTTGTTAAGTAAACGGTTTTCATTAAGTAAAGTGTTCAAATACATTATGTATTAAAACAAAATAACCCATTTTAAAATGCTACCCTCAGATCTAATGTCAGACCTTTGATAGAATTGTATTGCATTTGTATGCCAGTGTGGCTATATCGTCGATTCCACCTTTGAGTTCGAAGTTTGAGATTGAGATGTAATTTCGATTGATTTTCGACTTAAAATCAAAATCGTGACACCCCTAATTAAAACTCAACCTCACTGACTGTGTGTGTGCATCTGTGTGGTGTTTATGTGTGTGAATTAAAACCTCACCTCACCTTACTGTGTGTGTGAATTAAAACCTCACCTCACCTTACTGTGTGTGTGAATTAAAACCCAACCTCACTGTGTGTGTGTGTGAATTAAAACACCACTCTATTGTGTTAATGTTGTCACCTATTTTTTAATTTAGTCTTAATCTTAGTCTTGTGATGGAAGAGAGGGATGGAGAGAGAGAAGAGGAAATGGGGGAAGAGAGGGATGGAGAGATGGAGAGAGAGAAGAGGAAATGGGGGAAGAGAGGGATAGAGAGAGAAGAGGAAATGGGGGAAGAGAGGGATAGAGAGATGGAGAGAGAGAGAAGAGGAAATGGGGGAAGAGAGGGATAGAGAGATGGAGAGAGAGAAGAGGAAATGGGGGAAGAGAGGGATAGAGAGAGAAGAGGAAATGGGGGAAGAGAGGGATGGAGAGTTGGAGAGAGAGAAGAGGAAATGGGGGAAGAGAGGGATAGAGAGAGAAGAGGAAATGGGGGAAGAGAGGGATAGAGAGATGGAGAGAGAGAGAAGAGGAAATGGGGGAAGAGAGGGATGGAGAGATGGAGAGAGAGAAGAGGAAATGGGGGAAGAGAGGGATAGAGAGAGAAGAGGAAATGGGGGAAGAGAGGGATAGAGAGAGAAGAGGAAATGGGGGAAGAGAGGGATGGAGAGATGGAGAGAGAGAAGAGGAAATGGGGGAAGAGAGGGATAGAGAGAGAAGAGGAAATGGGGGAAGAGAGGGATGGAGAGAGAGAAGAGGAAATGGGGGAAGAGAGGGATAGAGAGTTGGAGAGAGAGAAGAGGAAATGGGGGAAGAGAGGGATAGAGAGAGAAGAGGAAATGGGGGAAGAGAGGGATAGAGAGATGGAGAGAGAGAGAAGAGGAAATGGGGGAAGAGAGGGATGGAGAGAGAGAAGAGGAAATGGGGGAAGAGAGGGATAGAGAGTTGGAGAGAGAGAAGAGGAAATGGGGGAAGAGAGGGATAGAGAGAGAAGAGGAAATGGGGGAAGAGAGGGATAGAGAGATGGAGAGAGAGAGAAGAGGAAATGGGGGAAGAGAGGGATGGAGAAGAAGACGGTGTGTGACATTGTGATGATGTCACGGGTGTGGCCCAGAGACGAGCACTGATATGAGCTGAATACACACACACACACACACACATGCACGCACCATCATAATCAAGCTGGAGCAGGGCTGTAGGCTAGAATGTATTCAATCAGTGATATCTACACACACACACACGTGAGGCCTGTCCCTTAACTTCCTTCTGATTGGTTATAGTGTGTGGTATTGTTAGGCTAATGGATATACAATCTGTTGTGTGGGCGGATGAGTTGAAATCCATTCTCATGGTGGCCGAGGGAGAGAAGGCTTTATATAACAACTGATTACGGAATAATGACACAGGCCTGAATCATCACACACACACACACACACACACACACACACACACACACACAGATACACCATGGTCACACACTTTCAGGCCTGGAGCTGTCGACAGGTGAGCTAAAACTAACCGTGACCACTCATGCAGAAACGGTGTGTGCGTGTGCGCAC
Organism: Alosa sapidissima; assembly: GCF_018492685.1. Classification (NCBI taxonomy): domain Eukaryota; kingdom Metazoa; phylum Chordata; class Actinopteri; order Clupeiformes; family Clupeidae; genus Alosa; species Alosa sapidissima. Next base: position 1,428,609 of record NC_055972.1, on the reverse strand, counting down.
GCTCCTGGGGAAATTGCCTGGCCTGTCACACACAGCATCTTTCTCATCAGGTGAATAGTGATATCATATCCCACAGTGACAGGGTTGGTGTGTGTGTGTGTGTGTGTGTGTGTGTGTGTGTGTGTGTGTGTGTGTGTGTACAGGAAAACCAGTAACTGTCCAACAGCTCTACTATCGTTATCTCAAGCTAAAGTGACAGGTTATGAGGCAGGTGTGTGGGTGTGTGTGAGTGTGGGTGTGTCTGTGTGAGTGTCTATTTGTGTGTGTGTGTGTGTCCATATCTGTGACGGTCCTGTGGCATCCTCTGTTACGGACTGAACCTCAATCCGCAACATAAATGAGACAGAACAGCCGAAGGGCTCGAATCTAGATAGAATCTAATCTTAAAATTAATCCAGATAGTCACCTGGTTAAATAAAAAGCCTATTGGTTTGGATGTTTGTGCGTGTACATGTTAGTGTACCTGCTCGTGTGTGTGTGTGATGTGTTTTTTTTTCTCTGTCTTAAGTTGGTACTAGTGATAATGGTAAGTGTTTTTTATGGAAGCTGCTATTGAAATAGTTGTCTTTGGCTAACTTAGTGGTGGAAAAAGCCCATTTTTGTTGTACTGTGTTCCTGCCCATATCCTCAGTACAGCTTTACTATTTCTTAGTTCTTCTAATAGTCTAAGCTCATTTATGGCATACCGTTGCTGTAAGGCTAATGTTAATTACAGAGTTACGCTTATGGTGACAAGCCACCATTTTGGGGTGGGAGTGTTACGCATCCCCTGTACTTGGTGGTCACCCGATAGTAACTCTGGCTTAGCTACCAACAGGGGGAGCCAGAGTTACTATCGGGTGACCACCAAGTACAGGGGATGCGTAACACTCCCACCCCAAAATGGTGGCTTGTCACCATAAGCGTAGCTCTGTAATTAACATTAACTCCACGGACCTGAACTATGTTCAGCGATGTTGTTGGAGAGCATATATTCAATCTCTTTTTTGAAAATCGCACGTTTTAGCGGATTGACCCTGTATGGATGCTGCTTAATTGGAGAAGCCGTACCACCATCGATATCATGCTGTAATACCGAGGTGATGGTCGGGACATCTCCTGTAAGCTCGGGGAAATCATGAATCAAAGCAACAATGTCGACTCTTTCCGTGTCTGATAAGTGTGGCAACTGACTCTCTAAAACAGCCAACATCTCAGAATTTTTTAAGCGACCCTCGATTATTGAACGTGAGGGGGCCGTGACACTGTCTTCATTCGCGGTCAGCGCAGCTAGAAGGGTAGCAGAATCGTTAGGCTGGTCGATTGAGTCAAAATCTGGCTTTAGCATATTAACATGGCAGACCCGAGTGTGCTGCCGCCTGTCGGGAGTGGAAATGACATCATTGAGATCGGACAGCTTTTCTTTAACAGTGCACGGCCCACTGTACCTGGCCTGGAAGACAGCACCAGGCACAGGGAGCAGTACAAGTACTTTGTCGCCAGGCACGAACGAACGTGCTCGGGCCTTGCGATCATACCAGGTTTTCATTTTAGCACTTAGGAGGTTTTGTCGGGTGAGTTCACAAGCCCTCTGTAGTCTGGAACGAAAATTGCACAACACTACTAGGTGCACTCAACCACTGTTCCTTTAGGACCGTTAACGGAGTGCGCATGTTGTGAGAAAACACCAGTTCAGCAGGGCTGAATCCAAGAGACTCCTGCACCACCTCTCGTGATGCAAAAAGTAGCCAAGGCACAGCATCCTCCCAGTTCCCCCCCACTTCAAGGCAATAGGCACGCAACATCGTTTTGAACGACTGGTGATAGCGTTCTAAAGCGCCTTGGGACTCCGGGTGGAACGCGCTGGAGGTACGGTGCTGAACATGGAGTGACTTCATGACCTGGGAAAACATTTTTGCTGTGAAATTACTTCCCTTGTCACTCTGAATTATCCTAGGTAATCCAACAAACGAGAAGAACTTTAATAAAGCCCTAGTCACGGATCGTGTTGTAATTTTCCTCAGAGGAATAGCCTCCGGAAAACGTGTGGCAGTACACATAACAGTGAGTAGGTATATATAGCCGCTCCGCGACCGCGGTAGCGGGCCCACACAATCAATGATGACATGTTCAAAGGGGTCGCCGATAGCAGGTATTGGTTGTAATGGTGCTGGCGTAATCGTCTGATTCGGTTTGCCACCCACCTGACAGACATGGCACGATTTGCAATACCTGGCAACGTCACGTTTCAAACCTGGCCAGAAAAAGTGCTGGAGTATGCGATTATAGGTTTTTGTGACGCCCATATGACCAGCGAGACCATCATGCGCAACACTGAGTATCTTTGAGCGGTACTCAGCGAGACCATCATGCGCAACACTGAGTATCTTTGAGCGGTACTCAGCGAGACCATCATGCGCAACACTGAGTATCGTTGAGCGGTACTCAGCGAGACCATCATGCGCAACACTGAGTATCGTTGAGCGGTACTCAGCGAGACCATCATGCGCAACACTGAGTATCGTTGAGAGGTACTCAGCGAGACCATCATGCGCAACACTGAGTATCGTTGAGCGGTACTCAGGGAGACCATCATGCGCAACACTGAGTATCGTTGAGCGGTACTCAGCGAGACCATCATGCGCAACACTGAGTATCGTTGAGCGGTACTCAGCGAGACCATCATGCGCAACACTGAGTATCGTTGAGCGGTACTCAGCGAGACCATCATGCGCAACACTGAGTATCGTTGAGCGGTACTCAGTTGGAATCACTATTTGATAAACATCGCCCCACTCTTCACCACTGCGCGGTCTCCACATTCTCATTAGAACACCGTCCCTGATGAAGAATGTGCGCGGTGCGGACGCATCGTTAGGGTCGGATAATGCAACCTGAAAACAAGCAGCAAGAGTGGAATCAGATTTTTGTGACATTAATTTTTCACGAATCAGCAATCTCATTCTTAACAGGTTTGACTTCAGGAATAGCCCGTTGCAGGGGCTTGAAAAGTCTCTCACACCTTTCAGGCTGGACTATAAAGCTATCACTGAGGTCAATGTCAATAGGCGCATTAGACTTTTTACTTTGCGCGCGCGTGACGACACTAGCGGGAAACACGTCAGGGAACTTTTGCGCACACTCATCCACGCCCTCTGGCACAGGTGGTGCAGGAATCACTTCTGGCAGTACATCACCTTGACTCCAGACTTTCGGGCCTGCTATATCGTTGCCTAGTATGAAGTTCACAGAGGGAATGGGAAACGAGGGCCTTACCCCAACAACCACGTCGCCACAGATCAGATTTTACTGCGCCAGTATCACGTAAAATGCGCACAGGCACAGAATGACCACCAGGGACTGATACGACTCCATCAGTTATGAAAGGCTCATAGATAGACGGAGCCTTCGCGAGCGCAGGGTCAACGGGCATGATAGGGCGAACACTATGTCCTGACGTGGTGGCTAGGCCAACACCTTTTTCCTACTTCCTTTTCAGCTTAATACATTCAGACTTGAGATGTCCAGAGTTTTTGCAATAGCGACAGAATTTTTCCTCCGCGTTAACTGAAACACTTGGACTAACCGGTGGACTGGGTGCTGTAGTGAATGATACGGTAGATTGACTTTTAAAACGACTCCGGTCTTTGTGCACTCGATGAGTCAATGCCTACTGATCGGCCAGACAGGCTGCTTGGGAGATGGTCTCTGCTTTCTGCTCAGCAACATAAGTAGCCACGTTATCAGGCAGACAATTACGAAAGTCTTCAACCACAATTAACTCTATAAGCTTTTCCTGTGAATCAGCACCTTCTGACTGGCACCATCGATCAAATAAAGTCACTTTCTCACCAGCAAACTCAACATATGTCTGTCTATCCAGTTTCTTGTAACGTCGGAACTTTTGTCTATATGCCTCTGGGACTAACTGATAAGCATTCAATATTGCGGCCTTCACCTTATCATAGTCAGAGCTATCATCAAAAGGAAGAACAGAGTAAACTTCCTGTGCTTTACCTTTTAAAACACATTGCAGCAAAAGCGTCCAATATCGCTTAGGCCACTCTAAAGTAGTTGCAACACGTTCAAATGAGGAAAGTATTTTTCCACCTCACAGGAACCATTTTAACATACCAGCTGACTTGAAAATCATCATCTCGCTGTGGTACAGCTTGGCGCTGCCTTAATGTCTCAAGTTCCAATCGCTTCAATTCTAGTGAATTTCTAAGCTCCTCTTGACGAGCTGAAACACGCAACTTCTCATGCTCGTTCTCTAGCTCCTTTTCACGCAAAGTGAGTTCTTGCAAGTGAATCTGGAGTTCAAGCTCCTTAGTGCTACTCTGTGGTGGCTTTCGGGCAAGATAGTCTGCGCGACAAGACCTTTGATTAAAGCAGTTGAAGTGGTGTCTTTTAAATGCTTTTCAGTATTAGAAATATGCACTTGGTATTTCTCGGACAACTCTAATAGCTGATTTTTCGAGCATTAAAATAGTATCTCTACGGACGGCGCCGCAATAAAGTCATCTGTCAATGACATTTTTTTTTGACAAAAAAAATTGGTTGGTAAATACTGCACAAATTTGAATTGAAATGCTATCAAGACTAACCTTTAAAATCTTCAAAAACTGATTGAAAGGCTACGAAAAATATCAGTTTCAAAATTCAAAAGTGGTCACAACAGAGAGAGAAAACCCACAAAAAGCCTTACAAAAGCACGAAACACCAGCACAGCCGGCAAAAACGAAGTAAAGGTAGGCAAAACACCAGTAAGACTGGGAAAAAAAACGAAATATCGGCCTACAACTTCAGCGTGCGAACAACAACAAAAATAAGTTCATAGAACTTTACAAAACGACTTGTATCTCAAAACGGCAATTCAAACGAGAAAACCCCAACACCCAGGAGATCACAACTAACTTCCAAAGGGGGCAAAGCAAAAGAAAACAGCCCTAAATACCTCACTGTCTAAGGTCTTCAGTGGGTCCACTACCTAGCGTGCAGGCCTGTTCGGTCAACAATAGACTACAGGCAGCCAATCATCAAACCCAGGCGTACTAAATAGGGCTACCACCAAACATAAAGAAAAAAAACAACAAACAGCGATTACCTTCCTAAGGGTGTACACAAAAACAGAATTGCCAACACTTACAAAAAGTCGTTGAATCTTCAGTAAAAGGTCCCGCAAAAACGACTAACGCCGAAATGTAGCCTTTACAAATGCCTCGGGGGAAAGAACGGACGAGCGCCCAATTATGTTACGGACTGAACCTCAATCCGCAACATAAATGAGACAGAACAGCCGAAGGGCTCGAATCTAGGGGGTTTTAATACAAAAATAGAATTTACAGTAACTAAGAATAAATAATTGTCAGTTCAAAGTCCGAGTTAATGGCGTCCGTGAGAAGCAGGGACCGTGCAGCTCAGTCGGCGAGAGCAGGAACAAAGGCGTGGGTTGGACCATCTAGCTCAGGCATGCGCACAAGCATCCTCTTCACCTGTGCACAGGTATGTTTTATAGGCCCACAGCCAGATCTCAGGACATGGGTTGGCCCAGAGATAATTAGCAGGGGCACGCTCTGAACGAAGTTTGTGGCCATAGCTACCAACAGGGGGAGCCAAGCCAGAGTTACTATCGGGTGACCACCAAGTACAGGGGATGCGTAACATCCTCTCCATCAGATGTGTGCCATCTCTCTCTCTCCCCTCACCTGCCCGCCTTGCACATGAGCACCACCTAATTACTTCTGTGCTCACTGTTAGTGTGTGTGTGTGTGTGTGTGTGTGTGTTTAATTACATTTAAGAAGGTTTTAACATACCCCCCCATCCCTGCTTCAGCTGAGTGTTTCTCTTCTCTTGCTCAAGAGACTGTTTGATATGGATGCATTAGCTACCGGGTGTGTGTGTGTGTGTGTGTGAGGCTGTTTGGTATGGATGCATTGACTGACGTTTTATCAGTGGAAGAGCTTTATATGCAAATGAATGAATATGAATTTAAATGGTTTTTCACTTTTTGTTTATATCTGGTAATCAGTTGTTCTCAAACTTTTTGTGTTCCTGAGGAATGCTGGATCAGTTGTTCTCAAACGTTCTGTATTCCTGAGGAATGCTGAATCAGTTGTTCTCAAACGTTCTGTATTCCTGAGGAATCCTGTATCAGTTGTTCTCAAACGTTCTGTATTCCAGAGGAATGCTGGATTGGTGTGAGACTCCTTCAGTCTGGCGCAACGGCACCTTAGAATGTGAGGGTTCTAGACATAGTGGAATGTAAGATTCTACAGGTAGAGCCCATGGGGTTCTAAATTCAGCTGAATATAATGTGAGGGGTTCTAGAGTCATTGGAATGTAATATGTAAGGTTCTAAAGACAGTGGTTTGTAATGTGATTTGTGGGGTTTTAGAGCCCATGGAATGTAATGTGTAAGGTTTTAAAGACAGTGGTGTGTAATGTGAATTGTCGGGTTCTAAAGACAGTGGAATGTAATGTGATTTGGGGGATTCTAGAGTCTGTGGAATGCAATGTGATTTGTGGGGTTCCAAAGACAGTAAAATGTAATGTGATTTGTTGAGTTCTAGAGTCTGTGGAATGTAATGTGTAGGGTTCTAAAGACTGTGGCATGTAATGTGATTTTAGGGGTTCTAGAGTCTGTGGAATGTAATGTGTAGGGTTCTAAAGATTGTGGAATGTAATGTGTGTGATGTATAAGCCAGTAAAATGTAGTGTATAATGCACAACAATCTACCGCTAGGCCTACATCGGTGGTTGAAATATTCCCAAAACACAAATACCGCAAAATGTCGGTTATTAAAAAATAAAAAGCTATTTTAAGTTCAAGTTCAAGTTTATTGTCATGTATAGTAAGCCTACAATACAATGAAATGCATTTTGCTCCATCCCACACATGCAGTATAACAGACAAGGAGACATACAACAGACAAAAACAGACATAAAGTGCATAGTGCAAGACAGAAAGTGCATCAGCTATTCAACAATCTGACCGCCTGTGGAAAAAAAACTATTCCTGAGACGGGTGGAGCTGGATTTAATGCTCCGGTAACGTCTCCCGGGTGGTAGGGGAGGGAACCGAGCGTGAGCGGGATGATTGGGGTCTTTAATAATGCAATCAGCTTTTCTCTTGCAGCGGGAAGTGTAAATGTTGTGGAGATCAGGTACGTTACTGTCAATAATCCTGGCTGCTGACTTGACAACTCTTTGCAATTGTTTACGGTCATGGGAGGTTGTGCTCCCGTACCACACTGTGATGCAAAAAGAGAGAACGCTCGCTTTATTGCATTCAGCAAAGTAATTGCAGAGGAGGTCAGACATAAAAGGGTTTCAGCATATGACATAACCACCAACATGCAAAGTGCTGTGAATCTGTGACACTGCAGATATCAATAGAGATAGATTGGTTGTCAGCGGTGAAAACGGCATTCTATGCGACAGTATTATAATTTACTAGCTACTAGCTACGGTGTACCTTAAGTAGCAATGATGCAACAGAAAAAGAATGCAGCGCTAGTTTAAAACTAGTTAGTTTGAGCGTGAGGTTTAAAACACACCTTACACCTAAACTTACCATCCAACCAACACTTGACTGGTGCAACCAGCCGGCTGCAGATGTGTAGACTTGGTGTGCAGAACAGAATAACTTGGGGCAGCTCTTCTCCCATTGGCCCACTCTCAGCAGCTCTTCTCTTATTGGCCCACTCTCAACAGCTCTTCTCTCATTGGCCCACTCTAAGCAGGTCTGCTCTCATTGGCCCACTCTCAGCAGCTCTTCTCCCATTGGCCCACTCTAAGCAGCTCTGCTCTCATTGGCCCACTCTCAGCAGCTCTTCTCTCATTGGCCCACTCTCAGCAGCTCTTCTCCCATTGGCCCACTCTCAGCAGGTCTGCTCTAGGGCTGGGACAACGCGTCGACATAATCGATGACGTCGACGCAAAAAATATGTTGACGCAAAATATGCGCGTTGATTCGTCAAGCATTGCTGTCAATAAAATCCTTTCATTGAGCTGCGCTTATTACACACACAGCCTTTCCTTGCCCCGCCCGCTCTCTCTCATAACGAGCCCACTGCCCCTCCTCTGCATGTGCAAATATTCACGATTGTTGAAGGATTGTTGTTGCCACATAGAAGCATTGCATAGAACACGGCGGGCTAAATTGCTATTAAATCCGATTAGCATTGTTATCATGCCGCGCAAATTTGTTCAAAACTGCTGCATTGAAGTTAACTCTGCTAAGGTCTTATCACACCATAGTACATTGAAGAGACTAAACTAAGTTAAGTTATGCAATCAAGCAGTATCTCAAAGCTAACGTTAGAATACTGTTTGGATGTCGAGTTTAGCATGCTTACTAATTTCGTTACTCATGCAGGGCTCATTTTATTGACTCTGACACTGAATGTTTGCAAATCCCGATGTAAATGGAAAAGTGTTTTCCAAGACTCAAAAGTGCTTGTCCCAAGGAGAAGTATGAACCGTTATTTGAACTAACTACGTTATGAATTGCATCCACACATCAGCAGCCTTTTAACTGTGTACAAAAGTGTTACAATTGCAAGGGTTCCCTCATGAACGTCTTAAAGTGACAGGCACCCAATTAGACCTATACACTGAACTTTATTGAATGCTACCTCTGACTAAGAATGCATTACTTTGCACTTGTATAGTCTTTTATTTTGGAATTTTAAGAGCAATAAACATATATTGCAATGTTAAGGAATTCATGTATTTTCATTCAGATGTGTAAATCAACATGTATAAATTGCTATTAGTCAATTAATGGGGAGATAATCGAAATCGAATCGAACTGAAAAAATTAATTGGTAGATTAATCGATGCATCGAAAAAATAATCGCTAGATTAATCATTTAAAAAATAATCGTTTACAGTATCCCAGCCCTAATCTGCTCTCATTGGCCCACTCTCAGCAGGTCTGCTCTCATTGGCCCACTCTAAGCAGGTCTGCACTCATTGGCCCACTCTCAGCACGTCTGCTCCCATTGGCCCACTCTCAGCAGGTCTGCTCCTGGGTGCCAGAGAGGAGTCCAATTGGAAAGGTGTACCCCCCTATGGGAGGCTCTGAAGCTAATAAGCTTCACCTGGAGTTAGCATTCCATTGACCTCCCTTCACCTGGAGTTAGCATTCCATTGACCTCCCTTCACCTGGAGTTAGCATTCCATTGACCTCCCTTCACCTAGAGTTATCATTCCATTGACGTTATCATTCCATTGACCTCCCTTCACCTGGAGTTAGCATTCCATTGACCCCTGTTCATCTTGGCGTCACTTTAAAGGTGTGATTTGTAGGATTGTTACCAAACGTTCTGTAGGCCAAAATCAAAACACTGGTGAACGTTCTCACGACTACCAGACGCGTTTCAAGTTTCGCGTTTACACGTTTCAAGCCTTCATATGGACAATTTTTGTTTCCAGAGAAATACAACATTGTGTCCTGGAGTCATAACCTTGTATCTCACTTTACGGCTCCGTAATAAACTTTTTTTGAAAACCAATGCTAAAATGATGACTTTCAGTTGCACATGAGAAAAATGACCGTATTCTCTGGATAAGAAACTGAATGCAGTCTAAGCTATTTAGGAAAGATGGAGGGGAAAAAACAATGAAGTGATGTTCTGTTGCACTCAAACTTGGATCATTCTGCACACTATCAGTTTTATCACTCTACACGTTATCAAACTCGGATCACTCTACACGCTATCAAACTCGGATCACTCTACACGCTATCAAACTCGGATCACTCTACACGTTATCAAACTCGGATCACTTTGCACGTTATCAGTTTTCGCAGCACGGCTTCCAGGTGAGTTACTGTGTTTCAGTCTGTTGCTTAACGTCAGGTGTTATCACTCAAGTGACACTGAGGATGCGCAGCACAATAAGGCTTCACTCGGAAAGGGTTTCAAATTGTGTCCATTTCTTTTACTGTCTGTGGAGAAATCCCACCTTCCCCAGTGTGGCACACGCTGGAACACACACACACACACACATGCGGTGACGGATTGATGAGTGGCTGGTGTTTCATCTGCTCCGTTTCCAAGGAGACTGAGGAGATCTTGTCAGGTTCGGTTCCAAGTGTTCCAGAACCGAGACATGGCGTGTTCTAGTCACAGCCCAACCAACTCCCTCTGGTGGATCACTCTCAGTGATGGGGCGTTTGGACACGTGGGCACGCACACACACACACACACACAAACACAAACTTGCACACACACACACACACTTGCATGCATGCACATACACAGACACACACACACACACACACACACACACACACACACACAAACACACACTTATATACATACACACACACACACACACACACACACACACTTACATACACACACACACGTACACCCACACATATGCACGCACACAAGCAGGCACGTACACACACATACACACACACACACAGGCATGCACATACATACACACACACACACACACACACATATATATTTATGTACATCAAGTAGTGCATTAAGTGCTTGTACTCTCGCACTCATACACATGGGTTGGCAATCAATCACACACTCATACACACTCACATGTATGGCAAGCCGATTGAGCATTTATTCTGATATCTTGATATCAGGCAAAATTGTCATGTACATGTAGGCCATTTTTGTCAACTAGTTAACTAGTGAGCCATGTTTGTGTGAACTAGTTAACTAGTGAGGGCCAAAATATGCACACTAGTTAACTAGTGGGAGCCAAAGGCTCACTAGCTAACTAGTGAACACATTTTAGCTCAGTTAACTAGTGACAGCCAAAAATATGCACATGTTTACTAGTGAAGGCAAAACACCTCACTAGTTAACTAGTTGCAGTAGGTCAATGTCACTAGTTAACTAGTGAACCATAAATGGCTTACTAGCTAGCTAGGTGATGGCAGTAGGCTCACTAGTTAACTAGTTGATGCATCATTTGTCCAAACTAGTTAACTAGTGAGGTCATAAATGTATACTAGTAAACTAGTTCAAGACAAAATTCACACTAGTCAACTAGTGGCGCAGAATTCAAATTAGGAGGCGGCGATTTCTGGAAATTGAGGCTTTCTATTGGCTCCCTGTCCAAATAGAACATGACAACCAATCACAGTGCAGAATTTCACGAAATCCCACCCACAACATTTGCATGTGGCACACAAGTTAACATGCTGGCCAAAGGTACTCTAGCTAGTAAACTAGTGGCTTCAGTGTGACATTTACATGTAAACTAGTGAAGGCAGAACTGCTCACTAGTTAACTAGTAAAGACACAAATGCCCACGAGTTAACTAGTGAGGTCTAAAAAGTGTCACTAGTTTACTAGTGTGCACCAAAACACCCACTAGTGAACTAGTTCTCCGCCTCCTAATTTTAATTCTAAACATGTGCACATTTTTGGTTGTCACTAGTTAACTAGTGAGACCCAAAAGCCTTCAACTAGCTGACTGGTATGCATTTTGGCCTTTACTAGTTAACTAGTGGATATTTTCTGGCTCTCACTAGTTAACTAGTGAAGCTAATATGTGTTCACTAGTTAACTAGTGGGCATTTATGCTGTCACTAGTTAACTAGTGTGCACAAACATGGCTCACTAGTTAATTAGTTGACAAAAATGGCTTGCATGTTGGCCTGATATCAAGATATCAGAATAAATGCTGAAGCGGCTGGCCAAATTACATAGAAGTTAACAAGTGGGAATTCGACATTCAGTAGTCAGCTAGTAAAAATGTTTGTACCTTTTTGTACCTTACTAGTTGTAGTAAAATATAGAAGTCTTTAAACTAGTTAACTAGTGCACATTTTAGTGTCCACTAGTTAACTAGTGAACATGCTAAGCATTACTAGTTAACTAATAAGATATGAAACATATGAACTAGTTAACTAGAGAGAATTTGGGCCTTACTAGTTAACTAGTGAGCATTTTGGCTGTCACTAGTTCACACAGAAATGGCTCACTAGTTAACTAGTGGACAGAAATGGCTTGCATGTACATGACAATTATGCCTGATATCAAGATATCTGAATAAATGCTCAATCGGCTTGCCATACACATGGGTTGGCAATCAATCACACACTCATATCTGCATGACAGTATACATACTCACACACACCTACACATGCACACACCAGGGTTTCCGTTGTCCGGTAATTACCGGACATTGGCCGGAAAAAAAATGAAATCTCCGACAAAATTAAACCTCTCCGGTCAAATTGTCCGATTGAAATTGGCTAATAATCCCGTCCCCCTAACGCAATCTGAATTTGAAAATAAGCCTTACAATGTAAGCCTATATTAAAGCAATACGTCCTCTGGCTATGTTTTTAAATGTACAGGCTCTACCGTTTGAAAGCTATTAAACAACACGCATAGCCTATGCTGCATTTCAAATACTGTTGGAAACATTTCAAATAGGAAGCGCACGCTTAAAACGTCCATGTTAAACAACGAACAAATGAGTGAGGCGGTTCAAACATGGCCAGGCCCAGGCAGACTAGCCTTAAAAGTTTTTTCAGAGGCCAGACGCGATGGATGATGATAAATTGGTAACGTCTGAAGCCTCAGATGTCCGGTCAACTCCACCACCACCAGATAAAAAGCAGAAGTGTCGGGCGTATCTGTCGGAATCATGACGTTGGAAGTGGAGTTGCGGGGGTGTGGCCGCTCCAAGACACTGTCATTCACCGTGTACACTGGACATGCAACTGTGTTCTTCACCCAAAGCATACAGTAGGCCTATGCGTTCTCTGTCTATGATCTGCAGGGTTAGGGCCTCCTCGACGAGGAGATTGCTGGTCCGCGGATAATTTCCGGCACAATTAAACGGTATCATTGAACCGCGGACCGAAAGAAAAAGAAACTAAACATTTCCCAGAATAGGAAACATTTCTTAATTCATTGTTATCAAATAAAGAGGCAGTGGTGGGTAGTGGTGTGAGCGCTCATTCTTGTGTGTGCGCATCTGTGCAAGTTAAACAGTGGAACCACTGGAGATAACGTGGGTAGCAGCAACAAACAACGTACTGTAGCCTTTTTAAAACAATGAACGAAGCGGACTCTTGCTGTCCATGAAAATATACATACTGGCTAGATCTAGTTAGGCATGTTTACGTAAGTTAGGCTAATGAACATGTTGCATTCTATTCAGCCTGATTATGTCATTCTTTAAGCTACATAGCCTGTCTCCAGTTTTCCTCAACTTGACTAATTAAGAAGTGATAATAGGACATTTGACCGGCATATCATCAAAATGTCCGGAAAACGAAACCTCACCATTTTTTCCTAGTGGAAACTCTGGCACACACATACTCACACACACCTACACATATGCACACACACACACACACAAACCTACACATGCACACACATACTCACACACACCTACACATGCACACACACACACACACACACACACAAACCTACACATGCACACCCATACTCACACACACCTTCACATATGCAGACACACACACACACAAACCTACACAGGCACACACATACTCAGACACACACCTTCACATATGCAGACACACACACACACACACAAACCTACACAGGCACACAACTACTCACACACACCTACACAGGCACACACATACTCACACACATCTACATAGGCACACACATACTCACACACATCTACATATGCACACACATACTCACACACACACATCTACACATGCACACACATACTCACACACACCTACACATATGCAGACACACACACACAGGTCCCTTGTCATGCAGTCAAGGCACGTGTGTGTGTGTGTGGTGAGGAGGCTTCCCGTGATGGAACATGACAAGCGAGGAATTTGCCCATTTGCTTCCTCCTCCGACAGGGATCCGAAACAATAAGAGGAGATTAGAGGGGCGCCAGGTGACAGCTCACACACACACACAGGCACACATAGGCACACACACACACACACACACACACACACAGGCTTACACACACTTGGACACATACTCTCTGTCACACACATATTCTCTCAGTGGCAAGCACACAGGCATACATATTATCTCACACATACACATACATACACACTCACACACGCATACATGCTTACATATTATCACTCACACATACACATACATACACACTCACACACGCATACATTCTTACATATTATCACTCACACATACACATACATACACACTCACACACGCATACATTCTTACATATTATCACTCACACATACACATACATACACACTCACACACGCATACATGCTTACATATTATCACACACATACACATACATACACACTCACACACGCATACATGCTTACATATTATCACTCACACATACACATACATACACACTCACACACGCATACATGCTTACATATTATCTCACACATGCACATACATACACACTCACACACGCATACATGCTTACATATTATCACTCACACATACACATACATACACACTCACACACGCATACATGCTTACATATTATCACTCACACATACATACACACTCACACACGCATACATGCTTACATATTATCTCACACATACATACACACTCACACACGCATACATGCTTCCATATTATCACTCACACATACACACACATACACACTCACACACGCATACATGCTTACATATTATCTCACACATACACATACATACACACTCACACACGCATACATGCTTCCATATTATCACTCACACATACACATACATACACACTCACACACGCATACATGCTTCCATATTATCACTCACACATACACATACATACACACTCACACACGCATACATGCTTACATATTATCTCACACATACACATACATACACACTCACACACGCATACATGCTTACATATTATCTCTCATACATAAAGTACACACACACACAGACACGCGCAGTACCTGTTTGTAGACATTTTTCTGTCACACACACAGCCAAACACACACACACACTAACAGCCACCCGCTTCCTGCAGCCTGCGACTGTTTCCTCTATGTGTGTGTGTGTGTGTGTGTGTGTGTGTGTGTGTGTGTGTGTGTGTGTGTGTGTGTGTGTTGATGGAGGGGTATCTACAGGGGCACACACACACACACAGAGACTGGCCATCTGGCATACCGGGCATTTTCCCGGGCCAACACACCTTTTGGGCCGATAGAATAGGCTATATATAATTTAATTATTTTGGCCAACAATCGGGCCAGAGGAAGGTCAGAGGCCCATTGGTTCATTTTCCATACTGACACTGAACTGATCCAATAACAGCTCTTGCCATTGGTTCATTTTCTATACTGCCAGGCCCCACCCCTCCCATCTTGGCTCAGAGCCAGGACTCCGAGGGCATTAAAGGGGCAACTGAAGTAGCTACACGTTGGAAATGTGGCGGGTGCCGCTAGCGCCAATTGTGTACAAATAACACCAATGTAGAAGCTTCAGCTACAGCGCTACACTCTGGGGGCATGAACATGGGGCATCTAAAGTGCTACACTCTGGGGGCATCTACAGTGCTACACTCTGGGGGCATGAACATGGGGCAGCTACAGCGCTACACTCTGGGGGCATGAACATGGGGCAGCTACAGTGCTACACTCTGGGGGCATGAACATGGGGCAGCTACTACACTCTGGGGGCATGAACATGGGGCAGCTACAGTGCTACACTCTGGGGGCATGAACATGGGGCAACTACAGTGCTACACTCTGGGGGCATCTACAGTGCTACACTCTGGGGTTATAAACATGGGGCATCTACAGTGCTACACTCTGGGGGCATGAACATGGGGCAGCTACAGCGCTACACTCTGGGGGCATGAACATGGGGCAGCTACAGTGCTACACTCTTGGGTTATAAACATGGGGCAGCTACAGCGCTACACGCGTTTGTGCTTTTGCTGTGTGGGTGTGTGCTGTGTATCCAGCCAACCCTACAGGCCTACGAGTGTAAGAACCGGGGTCATAACATCCGGCACGTGTGTGTGTGTGTGTGTGTGAGTGTGCTGTGTGTTTAGCCCACCCTACAGGGCATGGTAATAGGTGGTAACGTCCGGCTCATTTCTAGAACATTCCCTCTGGGTGGGTGATTGTGCAGTTCGGTTGGAGTGGCTTTTAGTCTGTAAATAGGGCGGCCTCATAGTGCACACACACACACACACTCACACTCACACATACACAGACACTCACACTCACTCACACACACACACACACACACACACAGAGGAACCAAGCAATCCGGCACCTGACTAAAGGGCCAGTTTAGGGGAAGGGGAGACGCCCCCTTGGCTTTAGTGCAATCAGAGATCACACACACACACTAACATATTCACAAACCTACACACACACACTAACATATTCGCATTAGTGCAATCAGAGATCACACACACACACTAACATATTCGCATTAGTGCAATCAGAGATCACACACACACACACACACTAACATATTCGCATTAGTGCAATCAGAGATCACACACACACACACACACACACACTAACATATTCACATTAGTGCAATCAGAGATCACACACACACACACACTAACATATTCGCATTAGTGCAATCAGCGATCACACACACACACACACACACACACACTAACATATTCACATTAGTGCAATCAGAGAGCGCTAACAGGTACCACCACACACACACTAACATATTCGCAAACATACACAAACCTACACACACGCACACCAACATATTCGCAAACATACACAAACCTACACACACACACACACTAACATATTCACATTAGTGCAATCAGAGATCACACACACACACACACACACACACTAACATATTCGCATTAGTGCAATCAGAGATCACACACACACACACACTAACATATTCGCATTAGTGCAATCAGAGATCACACACACACACTAACATATTCGCAAACATACACAAACCTACACACACACACACACACACTAACATATTCGCATTAGTGCAATCAGAGATCACACACACACACACACTAACATATTCACATTAGTGCAATCAGAGATCACACACACACACACACTAACATATTCGCATTAGTGCAATCAGAGATCACACACACACACTAACATATTCACATTAGTGCAATCAGAGAGCGCTAACAGGTACCACCACACACACACTAACATATTCGCAAACATACACAAACCTACACGCACACCAACATATTCTCAAACATACACAAACCTACACACACACACACACTAACATATTCACATTAGTGCAATCAGAGAGCGCTAACAGGTACCACCACACACACACTAACATATTCGCAAACATACACAAACCTACACACACACGCACACCAACATATTCGCAAACATACACAAACCTACACACACACACACACTAACATATTCACATTAGTGCAATCAGAGAGCGCTAACAGGTACCACCACACACACACTAACATATTCGCAAACATACACAAACCTACACACACACGCACACCAACATATTCGCAAACATACACAAACCTACACACACACACGCACACTAACATATTCGCAAACACACACAAACCTACACACACACACACTAACATATTTGCAAACATGTACAAACCTACACACACACACACACACACACACACACACACACACATACTCACATACTGTGTTTTTAGATCAACAATATCTGCAAATGCATTTTCCCTCAAGCACCATGCTTGAGTGATTCCCTCTGCTCTGTGTAAGAAAATATGTATGTGTGTGAGTGTTTGTGCTTGAGTTTGTGTGTGTGTGTCAAGTCAAGTCACTTTTATTTATATATATATAATATAATATGAAGCAGGAAAAGTAGAATAAAATAGAGTTAATGAGAAAAAAACAAGGTTAAAAGCAATAAATAAGTAAATAGATAAAGTAAGAGGTAGGTGAAATAAAGTAACAGTTGATGCAATATGGGGGGGGGGGGGGGCTAAGCCATTAAGAGCTTTAAAAACAAAAAGAAACACAAATTTAACAGGAAGCCAGTGCCAGGACTGGTGTGATGTGCTCTCTCTTTTTAATACCAGTAAGCAATCTGGCTGCTGCATTCTGGACCATCTGTAATTTGTGTATGTTGGATTGAGTCAGACCTGTGTATAAAATATTGCAGTAATCAAGTCTGGAGGTAATAAAAGCATGTGTGAGAATTTCAAGATCATTCTGGGATAAAAAGGACTTGAGAATGGATATTACTCTAAGTTGATAAAAACACTTCTGACCACACTATTTATTTGTTTATCAAAATTAAGAGAGCTATCCAGCATGACCCCAAGATTTCTAACCACATTGTTAGAGAGGAGACCAAGAGTACTGCTGAGGCTGTTGACAGAAGAGGGGGGGCCAAATTTGATGACTTCAGTTTTACTGCCGTTAAGTTGTAAGAAATTACATGCCATCCAAGTGTTAATGTCATCGAGGCAGCTATGCAGTTTGTTTAATAAACATGGGGTCTTGTTGCCGGGCTGAGGAGCAACTGGGAGATAGATCTGGGTATCATCAGCGTAGCAGTGGTATTGGATGCCATATTTATCAAAGATGGAACTGAGGGGCAACATGTATAGAGAGAAGAGGAGGGGTCAAGGATCAAACCTTGGGGGACTCCACATTTCATAGTAGCAAAGGATGAGGAGCGATGTCCCAAATTAACTGAACAAGTCCTGTCTTTGAGGTATGAGGTGAACCAGGTTAGTACAGCCCTGCAGACCAACTCTGTGTTCCAGCCTGCGCAGCAAGATACCATGGTCAATGGTGTCAAATGCAGCACTGAGATCTAATAAAACTAAAATGGCGCAGGAACCAGAATCAGTGCAGAGCAGAATGTGGTTGTACACTTTCAGTAGGGCAGATTCAGTGCTGTGGATAGCTCTACAACCAGATTGGAATCTATGTAATGAATTAAAACTGTTTAAATATGCTGTTAGTTGCTGGAAAACCACTTTCTTTAAAATGTTGGCGATAAAAGGCAATTTTGAGATAGGTCTGTAATTTGTCAAGGGAAGGCTTTTTTACGAGAGATTGCAGAGTAAAATTATTAAAAGTGGATGGCACAACACCAGAGGCTATGCTACGTTTTAGTAAAGAATGGTTTAGTGGACTGTTCCATACAGTCTCGCAAGCAGACTCCTTCAAATGTGCTGCTGACTGTCAAAATACCGATGCATTCTTTGACGTCGAACTTCGCGCTGTTATAGGGAATGACAAATGTCATTCTCATTGGTTTACATGATGTTACGCCCCAAACGCACCCATGACTGATTAAGAAACCTAGGAACGCCTTGTTGCGCCCTCCGCCCGGCGTTTGATAACGAAAACACTCCCAATGTGGACTGGACATCATACTAAATTATACATCCTACTCATAATAGGGCCCGTTCAAAATGTTTCGATACGGTGCCAATTTCAATACCTTGATTTCGATGCCGGTTCCTAAACGATACTTTTTCCGATACCATATGTTTGTAAATCAATTTCAACAACAAAAATACATTCTTCTGTGGTGAAACAACATAAAAATACAAACTCTTTGTTGCATGCACATCTGTAGAAATCTTAAAAATAAACAATATTTAAGAAATTATTGCATAGGCCTACTTAACATCTGCAGTATTAAACATGAAGAAATGTAACAGATTAGTGCATTTCTTTTGAAAAAAAAAAACAATACACCTCTCCAGATAACACACCCTTTTGTATACAATGTTTACAACTTAGTGTTAACTAATAATTGTTGCAAACTGGTACTACGAACAAAATATTAGTGCAATCCTGGATCTACATCCTTATGCATGCTTCCTGCCAGGACTTTTACGGGCTTTTCCCAAATCACGGAAGTAACGTCGACGCAGCGGTAGATAGTAGCAGACAGAGATGGCAAAAGTACTCACTTCCCGTACTCAAGTAGAAGTACAAATACTTGTGTTAAAAATATTCTGGTAAAAGTAGAAGTACTGATTTAACTTAACTTTAAGTAAAAGTAACAAAGTACAGGCTTGGAAATTTACTTAAAGTATTAAAGTAAAAATAGTCTTGTGAATGACAACATTTTCTTATGCAACGGTACCTGGACCACACAAATGTTACCAGAGTGCAAGAGTGCCAGTCTCTCTTTTTAAATCTTCCCATAACCTGTTGGGCCATTTCTAGGCTTTCCCCCCCAACATTGCACTGCCTACTTCAGAGGGTGTTCTTTTGGCCTACCATCAAATGCTGGACATCTTTAGAAAGCTAAGATCCTGTAGTTTCTTAGGAAGCACTGGCTGGCACAGGTTTACAGAGCCTAGAATATTGTTTTTTCTTTCTGCCGGATAACAAGCATCTCTGAATTGACCACATTTCAACCCTCTAGGTCACTTGATATGATTTTAGAAACACAACTGAGCCCTAGTACCAGGTCTTGTGAAGCTGTGTGCAAAAGTAGATCAATGTATAATGAAAAATAAGTACTTTAGATCATTATTTGCATTATTTGCATTGTTTGCAAAGGTATGCTCATGCGTTTTGTAATGCCCTATGGAAACTCCCCATATTTTTGGTTACCCAAAATGCATACTGACAATAAAAGTACGCATTTCTGAGGTTTCTTGTAGACTATTTGGATTGTAGCCTATGTCAGGTTCTGATATAGAATGATTACACAAAATGGAATAATTACACCAAAATCTCTATTTTTGCATTTTCTTTGTTGGCTTCATGGGTGTGTATATGATGGACTATACATCTGTACAACTAATATTGGATAAAACAACATGAATATTTAATTCCTATGGATTCCTGTGAATATATCAAGACCAGGAATGTAGTGGTAAAATCAGAGGTGGGTAAACTATGAATTCTGTGATCATGGTAAGGTGGACTGCGCCATGCGGTATCAGATTTTTAGAAAAGGCATTCAGAACATGTTTGATGATGGTGGAGGTTATTATCCAATGTTTATAACAATACAAGTGGCATTAAGTGGGTCATAGAGTGTTGATGAGTGTACATATTGTTATTGTGGATAATACAGTGAGATTTTTAAATGTTAACAGTTGTATTGGTGAATAAACTCTTTTGAGAGGTGGATAAACTCTAATAAGAGATGGATAAACTATTTCTGAAATTTCAGAATAGGAAACTGCGTTTACTTGCGTTTAGCCTCCACTACATTCCTATTCAAGACCCAATGCTGCATCTACTTATTGCTAAGGATATAGGCTACACTGCAGCTAAAAGTTAGGGAAGCATCAAAGGCGAGGAGAGGAGGAGGGCATTTTTGACTAAATTTAATTGAGACATACTACTACGTGTTAACGTTACTACCATCAAGCTGCAATGATTTGCCGCGAATGAATGCCGCCCAAATCTGTCGGGTCATCTTGAAGTGGCGTATTGTACGCCAGTGAATTGTAAACGCAGCCACGTTGAAGCCTGCAGTAATGTTTTTCACTGATGTTATGGCAGTCCACTCTGCTTATTGTTTTTCGAGAATGCTGCACTCCTGTTTGTCATTGTGCACGAAACTTCACGCCAAGAAATCATCAGAAATATTGCTGGCTTGTGCGTATTCAAGCCCCCCTTTACGTTCGTCCTAATGCCTGTTAGTTGTTCGTGGATTGGCCTATATTTGGCGTTGTAAATTGAAACGTCTTTAGACATGAAAAATCGATTTTACAATCGATTTAAAATAAACTTTTTAATACATTTTTAAATAAATTTAATACAATTTTAAATAAATAAACTCCTGGTGTACTTACAAACTTTTCAATAGTAGCAACAATCAGGCAAGTGTTATTTAAATAAACTCCTGGTGTACTTACAAACTTTCCAATGCCTCGTTTTATGAGTACAGAACATAGTTGTACTACTGTAGAAGTTTGGTACCATTCAGGCCATTATCAGTGGGGTCATTTACGAGATACTAAGTTGGTTCCATAAGCGCCTGCAGAAAGTCATCAGTTTCTGACAGCGCTACTCGACCAGGGTTCAAGGGAAAACACATTCTGGGAGGGTGTTTGGCTCGGGGTCATGGTGCAAAGGACCCTAGAGTGACTAAATTACTCCGAACCATCGCTTTAATTTCAAGCCTCCTTCTGTGTGACCTGTGTAACGTTACGTGAGGCATGCTGTCCTTATTTGACATGGACCTGTAACACACACACACACACACACACACACACACACACACACACACACACACACACACACACACACACACACACACACACACTCCTTAACCAGCTCTCTCTCTGTGTGTAGTGTACATGAGGTTCAACTCTAGCTGTGGGTACCACACACACACACACACACTCCTTAACCAGCTCTCTCTCTCTCTCTCTCTAGTGTACGTGCGGTTCAACTCCAGCTGTGGGTTCCCTGTGGAGCTAGAGGGCGGAGCCAGAGTGGCCGAGCTGAAGGAGGAGGTGGGGCGTCTGCAGGGGGTGGAGCCTCATCAGCTCCGCGTCATCTTCGCCGGGAGAGAACTGCAGAGCGACAGCACGCTACAGGTGACACACACACATGTGCACACACACACACATGCGCACGTGCACACGCACACACACACACACACACACACACATGTGCACACACACA